>NC_061511.1:200107729-200122889 GCF_022539505.1 Lolium rigidum | reverse complement strand
CGGTGTTGCGCCGCATCACATTTCGCGACCATCAACCTTCAACGTGCTTCTTGGCTCCTCCTGGTTCGATTCAACCTTGGTTTCTTTCTGAGGGAAAACTTGCCACTATGCACATCATACCTTCCTCTTGGGGTTCCCAACGGACGTGTACATCTGCGCGCATCAGTGGAAGCGATTGGGAAACCCCAAGAGGAAAGTGTGATGAGCACAGCAGCAAGTTTTCCATCAGTACGAAACCAAGGTTTAATCGACCGTAGAAGAAAGGCGTGACTTCTGAAGTTGTTGCTGGCTGACTAGTGGCAGGACGCACTAGCAGCGTCAGTAACAACGTGGAACCTGCACACAACACAATCAAAGTACTTTGCCCCAACTTACAGTGAGGTTGTCAATCTCACCGGTTTGCTTAACACAACGGATTAGACATATTGAATGGAAGGAGATGTTTGCAGAAATTAAACAGAACAAGATTGCAGTTGAATTTATCAGTAAAGGAAAATAGGACCAGGATCCACAGTTCACTAGAGGTGTCTCTCCATAAAGAAATAGCATGTTGGGTGAACAAATACAGCTGGGCAATTGACAGAATATCGAACATACATGACAAGATGATTACTATGAGATTTGATATGTGCATTACAACATAATACATAGACCGTAATCCAACTGCGTCTATGACTAATAATCGACCTACAGGTTAGCGTCCGCACTCCTTTAAGTATAAAGTTGCAAACAACAGACTATTGCATTAAGCAATGTGTGTAATGTAAATAATATAATTACCCTAGGATAAAACATTGTTGTTTTCTCCCTAGTAGCAACAACACATCTACAATCTTAGAAGTTATAAAGTCACTCTCCCAGAAAACTAGAGGCATGAACCTACTATCGAGCATAAATACCCCCTCTTGGAGTCACAAGTGTCCACTTGGCCAGAGTTTCTACTAGCAACGGAGAGCATGCAAGATCACAAATAACATATGACATGAATATATAATCAATCTCAACATAGTATACAATATTCATCGGATCCCAGCAAACCAAACATATAGGATTACATAAAGATGATCTTGATCATGTAGGGCAGCTCACAAGATTGATACATGAAGCACAAAGTGGAGAAGACAACCATCTAGCTACTTCTATGGACCCATAGTTTAGGGATGAACTACTCACGCATCACTTCGGTGGCGGGCATGGCCATGTAGATGCCTCCAGCGAGGATTTCCCCCTCCGAAAGGGTGCCGGGAGGGTGCCTGGAAGAGCTTAAAAAACCCCCGAGATGGGTTCTTCGATGGCGGCCGCGACGGAACTTTTCGTGGATGGAGGCTCGGGTATCCAGGGTTTTCCCGAGAAGATGTATAAATAGACGGAGGATTTAGGTCGGTGGGGCGCCTGGTGGGCCCAGACAACCCCTAGGCGCGGGCCAGGTCCAGGTCACACCTAGGGCAGCTCTGGCCGCCCTGCTGCGCATCTTCGACCCCCCTTCAGACTTCGTCTTCGTTTCAGTAAAATATTGACTTCGGCTTTTGTTTCGTCCAATTCCGAGAATATTTCCTGTACAACTTTTCTGAAATACAAAAATAGCATAACATAGGGAACTGACACTGTGACATCTTGTTAATACGTTAGCACCGGAAATCATGTAAAAGTGTAACAAAGTGTAAGTAAAACATATATGAATTGGTTTGAAACAAGCATGGATCATGAAAAATTATAGATACATTTGAGACGTATCAAGGGGTAAGGAAAACGCTAAACTATTACCGTTCTCGGTTCTTTTGGCAAGAAAATGAGCACAAAAGAAAGTTAATATGGAACATCATTTGTAGATCCAAAGACCAAGGAGGTCTAGGAGTCGAGGTACTAGACATAAAAAACAAATGTTTGGTTAGCAAATGGCTTAACTGTTAAATGAAGAGGGGGTGTGGCAAGAGTTGCTGCATAACAAATACCTCCGCCAAAAAACAAGTGACCGCTAAACCAACCGACTCTCAATTCTGGAAAGGATTAATGAGAGTCAAGGAAGATTTCTTTAGTAGAGGAAATTTGATGGTAGGAAACGGGCAGGCAACTCGCTTTTGGGAAGATACTTGGTTATGTGATTTGCCGCTTGCAAGCCAATACCCATCTCTATACAATATTGTGCGATGGAAAAATGTTTTAGTAGCAGATGTACTTTCGGAATATCATCTAAATATCGAATTTAGAAGAACTCTAACCGAAAATAAATGGGAGACTTGGTTGCAACTAGTCCGTAGGCTTATGAGAGTCAGCTTATGGAACAAAGATGATAAATTTGTATGGAACCTCACAACCTTTGGGCTTTTCACGGTAAAGTCTATGTATGTTGATATGTTGAACGGGCACACAATTTTCTTGAGAAAATATATCAGAACTTAAAAGTACCTTTAAAGATAAAGATCTTTATGTGGTTTCTTCATCATAAAGTAATACTCACAAAAGAAAACCATGCAAAGCGTAATTGGAATGATTGTAAAAAGTGTGCATTTTGTGACTCGGAGGAGTCTATTAACCATTTATTTTCCGCTTGTCCCTTCGCTAGTCTAGTTTGGCGAGTAGTATATTTTACCTTTGATATTCCTCCACCTGATAATGTTACGAATATGTTCGGAAATTGGCTAAATGGAGTTGAGAAGCACACTAAAGCTCGAATTCGTCTAGGTGTATGTGCTTTAGTTTGGGGCCTTTGGAACTGTAGAAATGATATAGTATTTAATAAGATTGGAACTGCTCACTTTTTATAGGTTATCTACATGGCTACCCACTGGACCCGAGAGTGGTCGATCTTACCTTCTTCCAGAGGCATAGCGGGTGCCTGTGAATTTTGGATGCAGCCGTCTGGAGATGGTTGCTCGGGCTATCTACAGCCAGGGTAGCTGGTGGCATTCTAGAAGATAACAAGATGTTTGAGTACACTTTCTTATTTTGCCGCTGGTTGATGTACATCTTATGTGACCCATGAGTTGTAAAACTGAACCTACGAACCTATGAATAATGAAATAAATGGCTGTGTGCATCGTTTCGATGCAGAAGCGGGCGCTTCTCTCGCCATTTCGAAAAAAACGTACTTTTTATCTAGGTGAATCACTTTGTGCTTCATGTGTAGATTATGTGTAGATTATTTCAAAGAATCAAGTGTCATTGTATGCTGGAGAAGGAACTAGCTTGAAACTTTGTTTATGTTTGATATTTGAGAAGAAAACTCTTGCAGATAGCTCAGTGGAAAGAGCTAATGGAAGTTAGCAAAGTCATCTATGTACTGCCAGTTTTGCTTTTGTTGTGCACTGTTATACACTACATGAATGGCTCGAAACGCCGACAGCCAAAAGTCGGGGCAGTCGGCGTATGGGACGCCAGGCCAGCCCGAGAAAATGGCCGTCGGCGTAGCGATGCTCTCAGCGTACGAAACGCTACGCCGACGGTCAGGGGCGTACGCACAAGGGTGGCTGGGTGGGCCGTGGCCCAACCTGAATTTTCAGAAAATGTTTTATATTTAGTCATTTGAGAAAACATTTATCACAGATGAGCGGAAAAATAGAAAGTAGAGGTGTGCGCCCTCCCGGGGTATTTTTGTGCGTCCGCCACTGCCAACGGTTGCCCTTGGCACATTACGGGCCGTCGGCGTAGGTCTGTGCATGCGGCCTACCAAATTTAGGCAGTGACGGCGCTGTCACGGCGTCAAGGCTACGCCGACGGCAGCCCTCGACATAGATTTGCCCCCTTTTTTTTATTTACGCCGACGGCCACCCTCGTGGATCACCTTTTTAAGTTTCAACTGAATGACAGAAAATGATAAAAAAAATCAAAATATAAAATCCTTCCAGATGTCCATGTGTTATGCCATCTAGTTGCAAGAGAATTTAACAAAAATAAAATTTCGATCTTTTTTTGCAAAATTGCATCATGTATTCGTAAAACGGCTTTTGTGGTTGCATACGAAGTCATAAAAAATGTATAATATATCAAAATTATCGTGGGAAAAAGTTACATCTGAATTCTTTCGGGTTTACTCGGTTAGCCAATTTTTAAATTCTTAAAATTCCAAATGAAAATATGATAGTAGAAAGATTTTAGTTTTTTGCCGGAAATTCAGGATTTTTTTTATAAAATAAATTAATAATTGCATCCTACATACATATTATTATTACTTAACCATTGATACTTATTTAAACAATTGTTTAAAATTCAAAATAATAAAGAGTTATTGGTCTAAGAGTTAATAGGATTGATATGATAGTATTATCGGCAATGTTTCATGAAGAAGATGAAAATGGTCCGTTTGAGAGATAAAAAAAATTGAAAAAATTTAAAGTTAACAGACGGGACGCGTGCCCTGCGACGAGGGTCTGTACGCCGAGGGCCCACGTGTCTCCGTCGAGGCGGACCTTCACCGAGGAGCTACGCCAACAGTGGCCCTCGTCGTAGACTACGCCGACGGTATTTTACTGCTACGCCGAGGGATCGGGCCCGTCGGCGCAGCGCTCCATTCCTGTACTGATATGTATATTGGAGCAAATAAGGAGATGTGCTTGTAGCTTTCTAGCTGATCGAATTCTGGATTGCTTTATTAAAGGCTCTTGACTTTAATTGTCTCCACGCAACATGTCGACAGAGACGAAATTGAGATTAGGCCATAATTGGGCCGCCACAGTGCGGCGAGGAGGCGCACTTGGGGCGCCCCAACCACTACAAGGTTATAAGGGCATCTCCAACCGGGCGACCCATCCCGCGCCCGCGCGTCCGGATGGGTCGAAACGGACAAAATCGCGGCCCAGCGCGCGGACCCATCCCTAAAACAGACGGCCGAGGCGTCCGGGACGACCCAAACCCGGCCCAAATCTTGGACGAGTTTGCGTGGCCGCGGACGCGAAAGGCTGGTCGCTCGCGTCCTCCCCTTGTCCGCCCCTGGCCCGCCTGTCTGCCTCCCACAACGAAACACTCCACTCCACTCCCAAAACCTAGAGATGGCCGACGAGCGGCCGCCGCCGCCACCGCCACCACCGCCACCATCGGAGAGGAGGCACCGGTCGCGGCCGTTGCCGCTCCTTCCGTGGAGGCGGCTTACGAGCCGGACGCTCCGGTGGTCGTGGAGACCAGGGCCGCCGACGAAGAAGGCGAAGCCCGAGCTCACCGCGGAGCAGAGGGCGATGGAGTCCAAGAAGCGGGCGGACCGGCGCCGGGCGCTTGATCAACGGAAGAAGGAGGCCGCCGCCGAGGAGGAGCGGGTGCGGGCGGCGGAGCACCTCCTCCAACTCCAAACACAGGCGAAGAACACGGTCATGCAAGAGCAGGCGCAGGCCATGCTGTTTTACGGCCACTCATCGCTCGGCCAGCACATGCTCATCCCCGGCACCGGCACGGCCTCGGGGGGGAGCTCGTCCTCATCCGTGACCCTGCCCCTTCCTCCAAGATCAGCTGGCCCAACGTCTGCCCCGTTTGGGCACGAATTGGGGGCGCATTCTGGGCGGCACGCGTACCACTCACGGGATGGGTCACCGGAGGTGGAGAGTCCATGTCGGGGCCGTCACCTTCGTCCATTGACCTCAACCGTGCGCCGGCGAACTCCAAAGGCCACAAGAACCTGGCAGCAGCTGCCATGGCCGGCGCACGCAACCTGTTCGACGATTTGTCGGCCGCGCGCGCGCAGTCACCGTCGGCCGTGCAGGCCCCTACGTCTTTCGCGCGAGACGATGCCGGCCACCCTGCCATGTCCTTCGACACGGCAGGCTCCCCAGCCACCTCCCGTTGACACACGGAGGGCACAACTGCCTGTCCCGGCAGCATAAACATCGAGGAGGAGCCGTTGTTCGCCGAGGGACTCACACAAGCCGCAGCTGCACAAGCTAGAGCTCGCCGGGTAAGCAAGCGAACCGCCAACTACACGGAGAAGGAGGACAAGATGATCGTCAATGCATGGTTGACCATCGGGCAAGATGCGTTGACAGAGTGCCGAGCGAAGGGGACCGCATTCCGGCGCCGGGTCTATGAATACTTCCATGAACATCGCAAATATGGACAGGAGCCATTTGAGAGCGACCGCAGCGACATATCGATCCAAAAGAGGTGGGGAACAATTCAAACGGAATGCAACAAGTTCCGGGCGGCGTATGAGCACGCGAAGCGGCTCCCCGTTAGTGGCATGGGTATGAAGGACTTGGTATGATTCTTAACCTCAACTTAATCATCCGATATTCGCACATAAGTTTATCGTTGTTCTCTCGCTTTGCTCTAGGTGTGGCGAGCTTTGGACTTCTACAAAGCCAACCATGGAGAGAAGACCTTTGCCTTCCCTCATTGTTGGAAGGAACTCCAGGGCACCCCCAAGTTCCAGGAGGGGTTTGAGGGGTACATGGCCACCTTGATCGGCAACAACCCCGCCAAAGATGCCACGGTCATTGACCTTGATGGTGGGCAGCCTTGCGGTAGCTCCGCTTCTCGTGCAAGTCGTCCACGCGGCCACAAGTCAACCAAAGCCGACATGAAGCGTGATGCTTCCTCCGTACTATTGTATGGCACTTTGAAGGAGATGCATGTGGAGAGAGAGGTGTCCACGGACAAGAGGGATGAGAGGAGGCGCCGGGAGAAAGAAGAGGACGAGGAAGAAATTCTTTGATGTCCAGCAGAAGAAGCTTGAGATTGAAGAGGTCAAGGCCCGAGGCCAAAGCTAAAGAACTTGAGCTGAAAGAGAGAGAACTTGAGCTCACAGCACTGGCAAGGGCGAAAGAGGTGGAGATGAAGGCGAAGGAAATTGAGCTCAAAGCAATGGCAAGGGCCAAAGAGATGGAGATGAAGGCGCAGGAAGTTGAGCTCAAACGCCAAGCCGAGGACAACCTCATCATGAACGCCGACTTGACCAACATGAGTGAGGCGAAGAGAGCTTGGTTCGAGAAGAGGCAGAAGGAGATCCTCGAGCGCCCAAATTGAGTTAGACAATCTCAATTGTAATTTTTATATTTTTCTCAAACTATGGCACATTTTAATTGATTTATCATGCTACATTTGATGCTATTTTATGCTATTTGCTATATTTTATGTTTGTTATATATTATTCCATGTTTATGAGATATTATTCTAGGTTTAGACATTGTTTTATAAAGTATCTGTGGCCAGATGGCCTATTTCCCAAAGAAGTAGGCCAAATGGCCAAATGGGGTGGCCGCTGCGTTGGGCGCAGCGTGCGACCCAAACGGACACGCGGACGCGGGGCGCTGTCCGGGTGTCCGTTCGGCCACCCAAACGGCCTAAAACGGACGGCCCAGCGCGTCCGTTTGGGTCGCCCGGTTGGAGATGCCCTAAGCTCCACATCAATAGAAATGGACTACTTATGCCGTCTTTTGTACGGACAAAACATAGGGAGTGGCCTATTGAAAAATAAGCATGCAACGACCTAATGGGCTTCATTCAAAATTTTAAATAGCACACTTCTATTTAAGAAAATCTATAGATCTGCTCTCACTTATTTAAAATCAACATGCTTAGAAATATCAAACATCAGTGTTAACAGAATCAACCAATTCATTGATTTAATGGCCGCTTAATCTCTACTCTGTGGGTGACCAATTAGCCAATTAACTAATTAATAGGCCAATTCACCTACTAATTGCTAATCGCTAGCCGGCCAAGCAGACCTATTAGACTACTCATAGTGGGAGTAACATAGCTAGTAACATCACACACCCCAAAATATTTTGGTGACATGACATGGTAATAAATGAAGAAAGAGAGTGGAGTGGTAACTAGCTATGTTACCATAACATCACACTTCCCAATACAAGATGAGTCTACACCTAATTAATATGGTTTTGCATGACACCACATATATGTTACTACCCACTATGGAGCTAGAGTAGTAACATGTGCATGTTACTACTATATGTTACTCCCCACTATAACTAGTCTTAAAGATTTACTCAACATTGCCATAGATATCACTTCAAGGATAAAACTATAGAATTAACTGCTACCATTTGTAAAAATCACTATCAATAGAACATAGAAATCTTCAACGTGCAGCTGGACCGGTGGGCATTGTTGGCGTCCTCATAAGACTTTGCTCCATCTCAGAGGAAGTGCTGTTCTGGCTCACATTAGTGGACCCATCAGTGGGGTACGAATCATAACTAATGTTTCGGTCATTCCCGCTTCTACTGGTATAGAAGCCATTGTTTGACTCATCTCTAGAACGTTCATTCTCTAAATCGATGCATTCCCGCAACTGTGCCACCACATCAGTCATACTGGGACGTTGCACGGAGGACTGTGCTGTGCACTTGAGGGCGATGTCTGCAACCTTCCACACAGTGTTTACATCATAGTGACCGCGCATGCGTGCATCCACCACGGCCTCAATGTTTCCCTGTGCCAGCCGCTGTCGCACCCACTTGATGATGTTGATGGGCACTGGATCACGCAGTATGGCCGGCTTTCCGGTGACCAGCTCCAGCAACACGACTCCGAAGCTATACACATCACTCTTGGTTGTCAGCTGCATTGTGGTCTGGTATTCAGGGTTGACGTATCCAGGTGTGCCGACGACTGTGTTTGTAAACACGTGTGTGTCATTGCTATTGAAGGCCTTGGACAAGCCGAAGTCAGCAATCCTAGCCTCCAACTTCGCATTCAACAGGATGTTAGTGGCCTTCACGTCCCTATGGATGAGGGGCGGATTGCAACCCTTATGTAGATACTCCAGCCCTACACATTACCAATCCGGTTGGTGCTCTGATTTGTTGAAACACAACAACAGTAGCCATGGGAAAGTGTTGGAATGTGCATTCATGAACATACCTTGTGCAGATTCAAGGGAGATTCGGAGTCTATGTGTCCAGGGAAGACATTCTCCGCTGCGGTTGCTTCCTGGAAATGATCCACGACTATCAATTTTGCCTGTTCGAAGTGCTCAAATAGCACACAATTTACTTGCTGAAGTCTTAAGCTACTGTTTGTTTGACGGAACACATAATTTTTCTAAGCTGTAATTCTAAAAAAATACTCCCTATGTTTCCGAATACAATGTATATTACCATCGGTCGAAGTTAAACTTTTCAAAGTTTGGTTAAGTATATAGGAAATAATATCAGCGTCTATTAAATCAAATTGATATTATTAGAACCCTCGTGAAATATACTTTCATATAGTTCGTAATTTTTTTCTATATAATTGGTCGAACTTTACAAATCCTGAAATTGAAAAAAAAAAACTAGTATACAACAAACGGAGAAAGATAGGGAGTAGGTACCATCAATATGCTCTTGCAAGGTTCCTTCTGACATATATTCATAGACAAGGGCCATGTACTCCCCATCCTTGCAGTAACCAATCATGGAGACAAGATTTGTGTGATGAATCCGGGTCAAAATCTGAGCCTGGACAAATGTTTGAATATAACCTATCAAATATTACTCTGGGGAGGAACTCCTAGAACCCTGAAACAACAAGTAAGATGAAAGAAAGTACCTCTGCGAGGAACTCCTTGACTCCTTGATTGGATGTATGTGATCGCAACTTCACTGCAACCTGGGTGCCGTCCTCCAGAGAGCCGTCGTAGACGTACCCAAACCCTCCGCGGCCGAGCACTCGCTGGAAGTTGTCTGTCATCTTCTCAAGCTCTTTGTATGTGAAGTGGCGGCTCTCAAGACGTTGCAGCGAACTGTCTCTGTTGACGTGGCTCATCTCATTGGGTGGTGTTATGGAGTTATGCATTGAACCTTTCTTGGTGTCTAAGGGCACTAGCAAACATTAGTGGTGCTCGGGTATGGAAAAATTTATCAGAAAACTTGTGTGCCCGTGCAGAAGCCTCACCTTGTTTCTTTGGTTTTAGCAAGCAAATAAGTAGTATTGTCACTGATACTATCACCACGAGCAAAACTGCAGGGACAGCAATGTAAAGTGCCAGCTTGCTGTTCTTTTTTGCATGCAGTTGGCACGAATTGCCACCGGTGCAGAGGTTTGGATTGTTGCCATATCTGACAAAATATCAGATAGAGAGGCTAATTAATGAGATTCTTCAAGCAACATGTTAGTAGATAGAATGAGGAAAGGTACCTTAGATCCAGTGAACCATCTTGAATTCTTTTGAGAAGTCCCGAGGGGATTGATCCATTGAGCTGGTTACCTGATAAATCTCTATACATGGAAACAATATACTGGTAGTGTTAAAACTGAAGTTCATGCAAATTGGGTAAAATTTATCATAAGTTTCCGGACATACAAAACTATCAATAAAGGCAATCGTGAAAGGGCATCTGGAATTGAGCCGGTAAAGTTATTGTTTGATAGGTCTCTGCAAGACATGAAACAATATCACTTTTCTTACTCCCTCCGTTCCTTTCTATAGTGCCTATTGTTTTTTGGCACGGAAATTAGCGCAAGCAAATTTATTGACACAAAACCCCCAGCGCTATTTGAGAGAGAAAAAAAGGAAACTGGAAACAGATCGGAGACGTGATCTGCTCCCTACGCGGCCTACTCCTTCCTAATCTCACGTGATCTGTATTTGCTATTTCCTTAATAGACGCGTGTGTGATCTACTCCTTCCTAATCTCACGTCCAAATTTTCTCTACGTGATTGCATACCAGATTTTCTCAACGTGAACAGATTCGTTCCAAATTTTCTGGACGGAAACAAATCGGTGAAAGGGGTTATTTGCAAAAAAAACACAGTTTTCCTCTTATATTCTGAAACAATTGCGAAAAAACAATAGGCATTATAGAAAGGAACGGAGGGAGTAACATTTTTGTTGGCAAAAAACTACAAACTAGGCAAAAGTAGATCCATAACTCCGAACTTACAAGTACTGGACTGCCGTGAGGTTCGTGAAAGAAGACGATATATCACCATTCAGACCACTGGAAGACAGGCTTCTGCAGATAGAAATTTCGAGCGGTTCAGCTTCGCTACACTGTTGTTGTGCAACTTCGTGATTTTCCGTTAATTATGTCATGAACACACGCCAGCACACATCATCCGTACATATATGAAACTACTTACAGGTTAGTGATCCTCGGATGACTGCCAACGGCGCCATAGCTGCAGGTCAACCTATCCCACGCCATGGTCTTCGGAGCGCAAGGATCACCCATCCAGTTCTTCTTCACCTGATACTTCGCCTTGATCGCCATGATTGCAGATACTGCAGTTAGTCGTTCATGATACGATTGATTATCACCTCTTTACAGGGAAATTATCACCGCTTGTATGTTAAATATACTCACTTTGTTTCTTAGTACATTGTATTAAAGTTTTGATAAAAGTCAAGAACGTAGAAAAAATATCAAAATCTATAATACCATAGGAACTACCATGCATATGAATATAGTGTGGATTTGATGCTACAAATATTGATATTTTTCTATGTAGATTTATAAAGTTTGAATATAGTGTACCATTGAGTGTCGAGAAACACAAGGATTTGTAATCTGTTTTTCCATGACATACCGTCCTGAGATTCCGTGCCAAGGTTTGTGGTGGGAAATACGGTGAAGACCTCGGCAGCGTTGATGAAGGGTGGCAGCGTCGCGTTACTGGTGGCCTCGATGGAGAGGTTGTAGCTGCTGTACTGGAAGGGTTGACTCCTGTAGAAGGGGAGGTCATAGGAGTAAACCGGCGCGAACGTGTAGTCGAAATTGAACCACGGCTTGTCGTTGACGTTGACTCTCAGCTCGCGCACAGCCTTGGCGGGGAGGGCCTGCAGTTCGGCGAAGTGCAGGATGAAGATGTACCCCGGTGACGGGTCCATAGGGGTGGGCTTGGAGGACCATGTGAGCAGTATGTTCCCAGAGACGTTCCGCGGAGTGATCGCCGTCTGCAACACCGCCGACGGCGCCTGGTATAAATCCTCGACGGGGAGGGTCTGCACTGTCTGTGTCGTCGATATCTCGGCCCAAGTCACGGTGTCGACCCAGGTGAACCATATCCGGTCGTGTGGATCATCGGGATACCTGACGACCAAACTTTCGTTTGTTGGTCCGAAGTTGATTCTGTCCACCAGGGTGAGCCCCTGCGCCGCGGTCACCTGCGGGTAGAGCGTCTTCTTCAGCGGCCTCAGGTCAAGGCCAGAGATGAACGGTGTGCCAGCGCCGGTGTTCACCAGGCACACCTGCAAGAAGTCGTCCGGCACCACCACGGTGGCCTCCACGATCAACACCTCCTCCGGACGCGAGATGTTCACGGTGTGCCAGTAGTTGACGCCGATGTAGAGGTCGAACACCGGGTGGAGGTCGAGGCCGTCGTAGTTGCCGTACTTGAACCTGGCCCGAACGATGTACTTGAGCCCGGAAACGAGAGACCGGAGCGTGTAACAGTTCCGCACACCGGCGGCGAAGCTGCGCACGTTGTACCAGCTCTTAGCCATGGACTGTGTCACGTACTCGGCCGAGATGTTGTGGCTGGTGCCGACGTTGTCGGTGAACTCGCCGTTGTCCGGGAGGACGGTGGTGTCTCCCACGCCCGCGTATCCAGTCTCGCCCGTGAAGCCGCAGTCTACGGTTATGAATCCTGCAGCGCGCAGTACGCGAACGATCACGCGGAGATTTAGAGATTTGATGCACCCATTGACAGTGCTCTGTGAAAACATGCAACGATATTTTCCATGATCTTCCCGGAAATGCTGAACAATGCATACCTTTGCTGTCAGGCTGGGCGCGAGCTTGGAGCACGACGCTGGCGGCCATGCAGAGGAGTAACAGACATTGACCGGCAGCCATTGCTTGCGGCTTTGATAGCTCCATCACACACACATGCAAGCGGCTATATATTGAAGCAATGGATCATCATAATATACGGTTGACTCTGAGCTCTTCATCCATGTCTCCCACGTACATACCTCATAGGTCTAATTAACCTAGTAAATAAGGAGCAAAGCCAACTCTTCAAAGCTGCCATTAGCTAGCCTAATATGATTACCTCAACACCACCATGATTTATCATGTCAGCACGTCTACCCAACTTGCATTCTGGTACACACTTGCGTATTCTGTTATGGCCTTCGCTCGCCACCTCCTTGCCCTAACAATGGCCTTCTGTCAATTAGGCGTCATTTTTAGTTTTCATCGTCTACCAGACTATCTTTATGTAATAAGTACTTGACGTTGACGTTTTGATGTTTTATTTAATAAATGGCTGTGTGCATCGATTGATGCAGAGACCGGGGCTATGCTCTCATATCTATAAAAAAAAATTAAGGAGACGAGCAGCTCACAATGGCGAAGGGTTTACTTCCCTTAGAGCTGGTCAATGGCCTTCTGTGCGCTCCTTTTGTATGTTTGGCGTCGTCGTGCACCCTTCATATGTTCTGACTTTTGCTCTGCAGCTGGACACTTTTTTTTCTGGACAAGGCAGGAGAGCTGAGCTGGAGGCACATGAGTGTAGGCGATTATCCAAGTGGGGTCTTTTATTAATGCCTGCCCCTTCATGCTCGAGACAACGTTCCTTTCTGCGTGTAAAACGGATGACACTTACGAATTTTTGTATTGAATCTTTCCGCCTTACATCATACCCAGAACATCTCCAACCCAGAACATCTCCAACAAATGATCTATTTTAGAGCACCTAGAAAAAGGTATATATAGAGCACTAAAGTTTATTTTTCTCTTTTTCGAAAAGACCAAAGTTTATGTTTTAGGGAACCAAAACTTGTTTCTCTCCGACAAATGAGTTATGTTAGGACAACAAACATTGGAAACTTATTTAATGCACTTGATATTTCGAACTACAAGATGTTCAAATGTAAAATAATCGAACTTACACATAAATGTTCAACCGTCAACTCCTCTCAATACATACTGCCCCTCATCACTACCAAACAACAAACCCTAGCCAACGTGGTCAGACTCCTCGCTTTGCTGGACTCAACCTTGATCATCGTTGATGGGCCAGCCTCCTCTTGCTTCTTCATCAACTTTTTCTTGTTCTCCGTGACCCTGTTCGCAAAGAATACATACGCTGCCTGCACCAGTTGAAATACACCATAGTGACCTCACCTCTCTCATGTGACGCACTTTGTTGCAGGGCAAGGCAGTCTTCTATATCCTCCTTGTAAGAGACAACCCGCTTGTCGGGTGCGAGGAACTTGATACGTGGTCATTTGGCGAAGATAAGGAGAGATGAGTTGGAGGCACATGGGTGTAGGCCATTATGCAAGTACAATATTTGGTCTGGGTCTTTTATAACCATTGAGTGAGAAAATATCTCATGGACTCATGTAACATCCCAACTTTGTTTATCTAAATAAATGGGTGTTCATGTGCATCTCATGCATGTAGTTTGCATTTGAGAAAATTTTGCATCAAAGTTTAATAATTTTGAAATATGCAAATCCCTCTCTGTTTCTTCTTCATTCAAAATCTCTCAAGATTTCAAAATAGACAACATGGCATTGTTGTTATTCAATAAGGCCATGTGTGTTTATTATTTCTTTGGAAAAATTGAGTTTCAAACAAAATTCAAAACAGTTTGAAATTTGAATTGGAAATGAGATATAAATTTCAGAAAAAGAAGAAGAAGAGAGAGAGATCTCTTCTCTCTCCCTGGGCTCAGCCCACCTCTCCTTTTCCTCTTCCCTTCTCTCTGGCTCGGCCCAAGTCGGCCATCACAGCCCAAACCAGCCTAGCAGAAAACCCAGGGGGTTTTCTGCAAATCGGTCGTATCCCCCGCGCCTCCAAGCTGCTCGCTGGCGAGCTGCCGGCCGCCCGATGCGCCGCCGCGCGGAGATGCCCGCCGCCGCCCCCGATGGCCTATAAATAGCCCCGCCGCCGCCGACGAACCCTAGGCCAGTTTCCCCTCTTCTTCCGCGCTTCCCCGAGCATCATGAAACCCTAACCCTAGCTACTGCGGGCCGGCCGCCGACGATTCTCCGCCGGCGAAGGTCCTCCGGCGTCGCCGACCACGCCCTCGTGCTCGCGGTGAGTGATACGTCTCCAACGTACCTATAATTTCTGATGTTCCATGCTTGTTTTATGACAATACTTACATGTTTTGCTTGCACTTTATAATGTTTTTATGCGTTTTCCGGAACTAACCTATTAACAAGATGCCACAGTGCCGGTTCCTGTTTTCTGCTGTTTTTGGTTCCGGAAAGGCTGTTCGGGCAATATTCTCGGAATTGGACGAAATCAACGCCAAAGATCTTATTTTTCCCGG
>NC_061511.1:199863841-200107629 GCF_022539505.1 Lolium rigidum | reverse complement strand
TGGGAGAGACAGACACCCGCAAAGCCACTTATGCAATACAAGTTGCATGTCAAGCGTGGAGTGATGCGCGTAGATGTACACGTCCGTTGGGAACCCCAAGAGGAAGGTATGATGCGCACAACAGCAAGTTTTCCCTCAGAAAGAAACCAAGGTTATCGAACCAGTAGGAGCCAAGAAGCACGTGAAGATTGTTGGTGGAGGAATGTAGTGCGGCGCAACACCAGTGAAACCGGCGCCAACGTGGAACCTGCACAACACAATCAAAGTACTTTGCCCCAACGTAACAGTGAGGTTGTCAATCTCACCGACTTGCTGAAAACAAAGGATTAAGCGTATCGAGTGGAAGATGGTGTTTGTTTGCAAAGAACAGTAAAAACAGTAGAATGTATTCAGATGTAAAATAATGGACCGGGGTCCATAGTTCACTAGTGGTGTCTCTCCAATAAGATAACTAACATGCTGGGTGAACAAATTACAGGCGTGCAATTGACAAATAAAGATTCAATACATACCAACGATGATTACTATGTGATTTAATCAGGGCATTACGACAAAGTACATAGACCGCTATCCAACGATGCATCTATGCCTAAATAATCCACCTTCAGGTTATCATCCGAACCCCTTCCAATATTAAGTTGTAAACAACAGATAATTGCATTAAGTATGGTGCGTAATGTAATCAACACAAATATTCTTAGACAAAGCATCAATGTTTTATCCCTAGTAGCAATAGCACATCCACAACCTTAGAACCTACTGTCACGATCCCAGCATTCAATGGAGGCATGAACCCACTATCGAGCATAATTACTCCCTCTTGGAGTTACAAGTATCAACTTGGCCGTAGCCTCTACTAGCAACGGAGAGCATGCAAGAACATAAACAAGCACATATATGATAGATTGATAATCAACTTGACATAATATTCTATATTCATCGGATCCCGCCAAACACAACATGTAGCATTACAAATAGATGATCTTGATCATGTTAGGCAGCTCACAAGATCTATACAATGATAGCACATGCGGAGAAGACAACCATCTAGCTACTGCTATGGACCCATAGTCCAAGGATGAACTACTCACGCATCAATCCGGAGGCGGGCATGATGATGTAGAGCCCCTCCGGAGATGATTCCCCTCTCCGGCAGGGTGCCGGAGGCGATCTCCTGAATCCCCCGAGAAGGGATTGGCGGCGGCGTCTCTGGAAGTTTTTCCGTATCGTGGCTCTCGGTACAGGGGGTTTCTCGACGAAGGCTATTTGTAGGCGGAAGGGTAGGTCAGGAGGCGACGCGAGGGGCCCAGACCACAGGGCCACGCGGCTAGGGCCTGGGCCGCGCCGCCCTGTTGTCTGGCCACCTCGTGGCCCCACTTCCTTTCCCCTTCGGTCTTCTAGAAGCTTCGTGTAAAAATAGGACCCTGGGCGTTGATTTCGTCCAATTCCGAGAATATTTCCTTACTAGGATTTCTGAAACCAAAAACAGCAGAAAACAACAACTGGCACTTCGACATCTTGTTAATAGGTTAGTGCCGGAAAATGTATAATAATGCTGTAAAGTATGTATAAAACATTCAAGTATTGTCATAAAAGTAGCATGGAACATAAGAAATTATAGATACGTTTGAGACATATCAAGCATCCCCAAGCTTAGTTCCTACTCGCCCTCGAGTAGGTAAACGATAACACAAATAATTTCTGAAGTGACATGCTACTAACATAATCTTGATCAATATTATTGTAAAGCATATGAGATGAATGGAGTGATCTGAACAAAAGATTGCTAACAAAGATAATGACTAAACAAATGAATCATATAGCAAAACTTTTCATGAATAGTACTTTCAAACAAGTATCAATAAGAGTTGCATAAGAGCTAACTCATAAGCAATAAATTCTAAGTATAATGCATTGAAGCAACACAAAGGATGATTAAGTTTCAGCAATTGCTTTCAACTTGTAACATGTATATCTCATGGATATTTGTCAACATAGAGTAATATAACAGGTGCAATAAGTAAACATGTAAGAATCAATGCACACAGTTAACACAAGTGTTTGCTTCTAAGATAGAAAGAAGTGGGTAAACTGACTCAACATAAAGTAAAAGATTGGCCCTTCGCAGAGGGAAGCATGGATTACTATTTTTGTGCTAGAGATTTTATTTTGAAAACATAGAAACAATTTTGTCAACGGTAGTAATAATTCATATGTGCTATGCATAATACTTCCTACAAGTTGCAAGTCTCATGCATAGAGTACTAATATTGCTCGCACCTTGTCCTACTTAGCTCGGAAAACACGGATTATCATCGCATAACATATGTTTCAACCAAGTGTCACAAAGGGGTACCTCTATGCCGCCCGTACAAGTGTCTAAGGAGAAAGCACGCATTGGATTTCTCGCTTTTGATTATTCTCAACTTAGACATCCATACCGGGACAACATAGACAACAGATTATGGACTCCTCTTTTAATGCTTAAGCATTCAACAACAGTTAATATTCTCATAAGAGATTGAGGTTGTATGTCCAAACTGAAACTTCCACCATGATACATGGCTTTAGTTAGCTTCCCAATGTTCTTCTCTAACATATGCATACTCAAACCATTTGATCATGAAATCGCACTTACTTCAGACAAGACGAACATGCATAGCATCTCACATGATATCCAACAAAGGTAAAAGTTGATGGCGTCCCCAGAAACATGGTTACCGCTCAACAAGCAACTTATAAGAACTAAGACACATAACTACATATTCATCATCACAATAGTTTTTAAGCTATTTGTCCCATGAGCTATATATTGCAAAGATAAAGGAATGAAATTTTAAAGGTAGCACTCAAGTAATTTACTTTGGAATGGCAGAAAAATACCACATAGTAGGTAGATATGGTGGATACAAATGGCATGGATTTTGGCTCAAGATGTTTGGATGCACGAGAAGCATTTCCTCTCAGTACAAGGTTTGGGCTAGCAAGGTTGTTTGAAGCAAACACAAGTATGAACAGGTACATCAAAACTCACACAAGAACATATTGCAAACATTATAAGGCTCTACACTGTCTTCCTTGTTGTTCAAAACACTTTACCCGAAAATATCTAGACTTAGAGAGACCAATCATGCAAACCAAATTAAACAAGCTCTACAGTAGTTTTTCATTAATAGATTAAACTACATGATGCAAGAGCTTAAACATGATCTATGAGAGATCAAACAATTGCCAAGTTATTCCAAACCATATGCAGCATTTTTTGATTCCAACCAAATAGCAATTTAACGAAGCAATTTCAGCCTTCGCCATGAACATTAAAGCACAACTAAGAACACAAGTGTTCCATATGAAAAAGCGGAGCGTAATATCTCCAATATAAGGATGGTGGGATCCAACTTTATTCAAAACAAAACGAAAATAAAAGCAAACCGACGCTCCAAGTAAATGACATAAGATGTGATGGAATAAAAATATAGTTTCACTAGAAGTGACCTGATAATGTTGTCGATGAAGAAGGGGATGCCTTGGGCATCCCCAAGCTTAGATGCTTGAGTCTTCTTAAAATATGCGGGGATGAACCACCGGGGCATCCCCAAGCTTAGACCTTTCACTCTTCTTGATCATAGTATATCATCCTCTTCTCTTGACCCTTGAAAACTTCCTCCACAACAAACTTCAAGCAAACTCATTAGAGGGTTAGTGCATAATTACAAATTCACATATTCAGAGGTGACACAATGATTCTTAACACTTCTGGACATTGCACAAAGCTTCTGAAAGTTAATGGAACAAAGAAACTCATTCAACATAGCAAAAGCGGCAATGCGAAATAAAAGGCAGAATCTGTCAAAAACAGAACAGTCCGTAAAGATGAATCTGGCAGAGGCACTTAACTTGCTCAAATGGAAAAACTCATAACTAATGAAAGTTGCGTACATATCTGAGGATCACGCTCGTAAATTTTCAGATTTTTTAGATTTTTTTACAGGGAGCTCTGCGAGAATTCGTGACAGACAGCAATGCTGTTTCTGCGCAGCAATCCCAAATATAGTATCAACTTTAGCATAGAAACTTTACTTGGCACAAAAACATGATAAGGAGAGGTTGCTACAGTAGTAAACAACTTCCAAGACTCAACAATACAGTAAATAAAATGTAACTTGGGTTATCTCCCAAGAAGTGCTTTTCTTTAACGCCTTTCAGCTAGGCGCAGAAAGTGCAAATCAAGTATTTTCAAGAGATGAAGCATCAAAAAGCAAGTATGGAACAAATTTAAGCCTAACCCACTTCCTATGAAAAGGAATCTTGTACATAAATAAATTCATGAGAACAAAGTGGCAAGCATAGAAAAGCAACACAAGCGCAATTTTAAGATTCTCAACATAAAGAGGGGAAACTTAATATTATTAAGATGCATATAACCATGTTTCCCTCTCTCATAATAACTTTCAGTAGCATCATGAACAAACACTCAACAATATAACTATCACATACAACATTCTTGTCATGAGCTACATGCATAAAATTATTACTCTCCACATAAGCATAATCAATTTTATTAGTTGTAGTGGGAGCAAATTCAATAAAATAGCTATCATTATTATTCTCATCACCATAATCATCATATATAGGAGGCATATTGTAATCATAATTAATTTTCTCCTCAATAGTAGGTGGACTGAAAATATCATATTCATCATTGCAAGCATCATATATAGGAGGTAAAGTATAATCAAAGTAAATTTTCTCCTCCATGCTTGGGGGACTAAAAATATCATGCTCCTCAAAACCAGCTTCCCCAAGCTTAAATTCTTCCATAGCTTTAGCAATAATGGTGTTCAAAGAATTCATGCTAATAACATTGCTACAACTATTTTGCAAACAAAGTTCCATGGGTTTTGTTGGGGGGATGACCCCCGGTATGCCAAAGGCATGCCAAACCGGATGGTTTGAGCCATCAAGATACCGGTTTGATCTTCATTCCGGACTGCCAGTTTAGGCTTTTGGCTAAGAAAGCCTATACCGGTATGCCCAAAGAAGGACATGCCGGAATGAGCTAACAAGATACCGGACTACCGGTATGAGCAAGCTGGTCAAAGATTCCTTTAGGAGCTAGAAGACAAGGATGAGCTAAGCAAAGTGGCTTTAAACGAAGCCGTGACGTAAAAGACGAAGGTGACGCCCAAAGAAGCCAGAGGACATCAGCCTCCCTGATTAAAGAAGATACCGGCGTCATCTATTATTAAAGTAGCTTTATAAAGTAGCTTTGTAAAGTAGTTTGTCTGTTCAAAGATGCCATTAGGGTTTCTTCCCCTGTAAGCCACCCTCTCCTCTATATAAGGAGAGGGGGCAGCCTCCTTCACGGGCACGGAAGATAGACGATGAGATAGCACTAGCTCGTATGTAAGAAAACCACTTGTAATCATGACCATGCAATAGAGAAGATCTAGAACGGAGTTCATCCTTGTGTCTCTCTTCTTCTACCTCTGGCCTTGGCCAAGTTCTTGAGGAAAGCACCCGGAAGTTCATCCTACCTGATCCAAAACCCTCCCCCGAATCCTCTAGCGTCCAACTCGGCCCCAGTTTAAGCCATCCCATGGCATCTGTCTGTTCACCACGACGACAGTTGGCGCCCACCGTGGGGCAAGAAGTGGCGCTTGCTGGAGTTCATATTCGGGCGGGCATCCTCGACGTCAACGGCGAGCGCACGGTGTCCGCGCTCGTGCAACGCATCTACAACATGGACTTCATCAACGACAACGCAGGCTGCTTCGCCAACGGCGGCAAGTTCCCACAGAACGGCCGCACCATCGAGTTCGGCGGCCACCGCGTCTACTTCGGCACCGTCCCTGTGCGCCAGTACCTCTCGCCGGTGCTGGTGGCGCCGGATCCGCCAAGGTGGCTATGTTCTGGCCGTGCCGCCGGTAGCGTGGAGGTCATGATGGCTGGCGCGGTCAACACCGGCAAAGGAGCTGTAGAGGAAGGAGCTGAGCGTGCGGCATCGACTCGTCCGGCAAAGCCACCGCTAGAGCGTGACGCAGGCGCCGCGGGAGCATCTTCAGCACCACCGGCAACCCCTCTCCAAGCGGCGATGCACATGCTGGCAACGCCCATCGCGCAGAACATCGACCCGGCAAAGGCTCAGGAGGAGCTGGAGGCCACGCGCAAGGCGCTGCTTACCGGTGGCGCAGACATCATCCGGGCTCAGCGCGAGCTGAACCTAACCCTACGTGAGTATAACGCTGCCCATGGCTTTGCTTCAGTTAGCGCTCATGATGCTAGGATGCCGGAAAACCGGCTTAAGGCTCGCAATCTAGATCGTGATCTGCGTAAGGAAGTTCTTGCCGGCAAGAGTACCTCTATTTCTGTGAGCATCGTAGAGAAACCCAAGTACAGTAGCCCGGATAAAACTATAAAAGCTGCTAAGGCCGCAATGGAAATGTGTGAATCGCTATCTGGAGATGAATTAGCAAAGCAGCAGGATAGAGTTAGAGAATTACTCGATGTGATACAGGCACAAAATGATGAGCTTGCTAGAATGAACAAAGCAGCGCTCGAGGCAAAATCAGCCCGGTCAACGAAAGTTGCCGGAAGCAAATCCCATGGGCAGGCGTCGTCCCCCCATCCGGATAAAAGAAGAGAAAAAGAGATGAATGCGCAGCACATGACCATGTACGATCCGGTCCTTGCCGGAAAACAAAAAGCCGGGCCACATGATGCCGGAAGAAAAAGCTATGGAGCAGGTCGCGGTTATGCCGGAAATGGCTATGCCGGAGATGATCATGCCGGAAATGGTTATGCCGGAAACAATCATGCCGGTAGACATGAGACCGGGCAAAATTATCGAGCTGCAAGGGCAGCATATGTTGAAGAGGAAATGCCACCACCAAGGTACCGGCAGGCAAGAGCCGCGGAACCGGAAAGATATGATGAGGCAGATTCCGAGGTGGAACGAACTAAAGCCCGCCGGAACCCTTTGGGGGAACGGCTGGGGGAAAGATGCCTACCAGGCCAGGATGCGAGGCACAGGCTGGATAGAGTGTATCTTTCCGAAATGATTGAATCTGAAGGTCCTCCAGGCCCAAAGTGTTTTGGCCCACGGATCATGAGAGAAGAGCCACCGGTGCGCAATTTCCAATTGCCCCGGGATACAAAAACATATGACGGCACGACCAAGCCGGAAGATTGGCTGGCGGACTATGTCACAGCTGTTTATGTCGCAGGCGGCGGAGTAAACCGGCGTTGGGCCATAAGAATTATACCATCCTACCTGGTGGGACCAGCGCGTATCTGGCTTAACAACTTGCCGGCAGGAAGCATAAATGGATGGTTGGACTTTGAGGAAGCCTTTGTGAGCAATTTCAGTAGCACTTACAAGAGGCCAAACCGGCCCCAGCAGCTCGCTTTGTGCCAGCAGCGTGCAGGTGATGACCCACAAGTATAGGGGGTGTATCGTAGTACTTTCGATAAATAAGAGTGTCGAACCCAACGAGGAGCAGAAGGTGTTGACAAGCAGTTTCGATGAAGGATTCACTGTAAATGCTCACAGACAAGTATTCGGGGGTTTTGATATTGCAAATAAATAAAGTACAAGTAAATAAAATGCGAGAGAAATAATTGCAGCGAGTGGCCCAATCCTTTTTAGCACAAAGGACAAGCCGGTTTGTTTACTTATAATGACCAAACGTTCTTGAGGACACACGGGGATTTTAGTCTAGTGCTTCCGCTTCATACGGCTGATTAATCTTCATTGTTTTGATAAGTGTTGTGTGGGTGAACCTATGCTAATGCACCGCCCTTCCTAGGACTAATACATACTTGTGATTATACCCCTTGCAAGCATCCGCAAATACAAGAAAGTAATTAAGATAAATCTAACCACGACCTTAAACTACGAGATCCTGATATCCCTCCCGCACCGATATACTAACGGGGGTTTAGGTTGCTTGTCACTCCGGCAACCCCACAATTAGCAAACGAATACAAGATGCACCCCCTAGGCCCATAAAGGTGAAGTATCATGTAGTCGACGTTCACATGACACCACTAGAAGAGTAACACCACAACTTAAATATCATAACATTGAATACTACTCAACAATAATTCACTACTAACATTTAGACTTCACCCATGTCCTCAAGAACTAAACGAACTACTCACGAGTCATCATATGGAACATGATCAGAGGTGATATGATGATGAATAACAATCTGAACTTAAACCTTGGTTCAATGGTTTCACTCAATAGCATCAATAACAAGTAGTAATCAACACCGAGAGAGTTTCCCCTATCAAACAATCAAGATCCAAACCAAATCGTTACAGGGGTGACGAGATGCAGCGGTGTAGATGGCGGTGTAGATGGTGGAGATGATGATGATGATGATGGAGATGATGTCCAGCTCGATGACGATGGCGATGGCGTCGATTTCCCCCTCCGGGAGGGAATTTCCCCGGCGGATTCCTGCCCGCCGGAGAGCTCTTTTCTATCTGGTGTTTCTCCGCCCCGCAGAGGCGGCTCTATCAATTCTCCGTAACTCCCTGGGGCTTAGGTTTTCGGGACGAAGAAGTACGCGAAGGAGAGGCGGCCAGAGGGGGCTGTGGGCCCCCTCCCCACAAGGCGGCGCGGCCAGGCCTGGGCCGCGCCGGCCTATGGGGGCCCATGGTGGCCCCTCTCGGCTCCTCCTTTTGGCTCCCTTCATCATCTGGAAAAATAGGATTTTCCGTATAATTTCCGTCAATTGTTGATCTTCCGAAATATGGTGTCCTGACGGTTCTTTTTCCAGCAGAATCCTGACTCCGGTGAATAATTCTCCAATGATCACGAAACATGCAAAATAGATGAAATAACATAAGTATCATCTATAAATATGAAATATATCAATGAATAAAAACAAATTATTATATAAAATATTGATGCAAAATGGACGTATCAACTCCCCCCAAGCTTAGACCTCGCTTGTCCCCAAGCGAAACTGAGCTCAATAAACAAGACCACATGTTTATGGAGTGAGGAGTCGATAAATAAAATACGGACAAGAAGCATCATATTGATTCACACAAGACATTCTAGTAAACATTCTCTTCATATAACTCAACTCGAAATAAGTAAAGAGAAATCACAAATAGAGGTGCATAGGAAATCATGATTGGTTATGGCAAACTTTGTTCTTGGTCAGAGAACTACTAACGGATTGCACTTATCTTCTAAGAAAAGCTTTCATATTAGAATTTATATAGCTGGGCTTTCATCCTCAATCATAACAATCTTCTCATAATCATTGATAACCCTCAAAGTCATATTCAATCAAATAAAATTTGTACTAAACAAGAAAGCATAAAAGACATGATTAACTGAATCATAGCATAAATGGTTGGTTCACAACAACTCAATTGCTTGCTTAAGATAGAGGGAAATAGGTTTACTGACTCAATCATAAAAGTGAAAGATAGGCCCTTCGCAGAGGGAAGCAGGGATTAAATCATGTGCTAGATCTTTTCAAGTTTTGAAATCATATAAAGAGCATAAAAGTAAGATTTTGTGTGGTGTTTGTTGTTGTCAACGAATGGTAGCGGGTACTCTAACCCCCTTGCCAAACAGACCTTCCAAGAGCGGCTCCCATGAAGGACGTTATCTCTACCAGCAAGGTAGATCATCCCCCTTCTCTTTTGTTTACACATGTATTTTAGTTTTATTATGGATGACACTCCCCCAACCTTTGCTTTCACAAGCCATGGCTAACCGAATCTTCGGGTGCCTTCCAACATTCACATACCATGGAGGAGTGTCTATTGCAAAATTAAGTTGCTTACTGATAAATCGGGGCAAAACATGTGAAGAGAATTATTAATGAAAGTTATTAATTGGGGCTGGGAACCCCGTTGCCAGCTCTTATTGCAAAATTATTGGATAAGCGGATGTGCCACTAGTCCATTGGTGAAAGTCCGCCCAACAAGATTGAAAGATAAAACACCACATACTTCCTCATGAGCTATAAAACATTGACACAAATAAGGAGTAATATTGTTTGAATTATTTAAAGGTAGCACATGAAGTATTTACTTGGAGTGGCGCAAAATACCACATAGTAGGTAGTTATGGTGGACAAAAATGGCATGGGTTTGGTCTAAGGTTATGGATGTATGAGAAGCATTCCCTCTCAATACATGTTTTTGGCTAGCAAGGTTTGATAGCAAGCATAGAGGTTGAAGGAAACAAACAAATATACATGTGATAGAAACAATCATGCATCTTTCTCATAAGCACAAGCAATTTTAACTTCAGAATACTAAACTCATTGGCAGAAAGATAATAGAGTAATATATCTACATGTATTTCCCTTTTCTAATTAAACATCATGGTGTTATTGCTATTGACCAATGCTAAGTTTGCCAAAACCAAATAGATTTACTTGATGCTCCCAAAGTGATATCAATACTAATGTCAAGAGTAATCATATAAAAGAAATTGCAAACTAAAATAAGGTGTGCAAAAAGTAAATGATAAGACTTCTCATTAATATTCCATAACGATAACTCACACCAACGGATACATAGATAACTAACTAAGAGAGATACTTCCATACTGCAAACTATTCCATATGATAACTTCCCTACTCATGATATGACACTACTTGATAGTAAAAGATAAAGATAGTGATGATGTGATACCGCGGCACTCCCCCAAGCTTGGAACAAACCAAGGGGATGCCAATACCGATGATGAAAATTACTCCTTCGGTGGCGATGGTGGATCCTTCTCGCGCTTCTTAAGGATCTCCTCCAGCTTCAGCTTCTCAGTTTGGCAATTCTGCACTAAGACTCGAAGAGATTCATTGTTATCTGAATGTGGCGGTGGCGGCCTTGTGATGGGAATCGAGTAATATTCCAGCATTCTGCGAAGTCGCTGGTTCTCCTCCTGAAGTATCTCCACTTCCCTTCTTAGAGCACGATATTGATCACAAAACTCATTGGCAACCCGTATTGCTTCCTCCACACAAGGGAAAGAGTCGAGGCTAAGAGCAGGTGGAAGAAGTCCCTGCAAGTTATGAGAAAAAGAACGCCCAGTGTTAACCGATCCCACCAAGATTGGCTTACTCTCCATAGCTTCCCGCTCTCTTTTTGCTGATGCTATCTTCTTCTCTCCCTTATTGACCCCTTCATCCTTCTCCTCTTCCCAAGGTTCCTTGTCTTTGTTGTTGGAGACCATGGTGCTTCTAGATCAAAAACAGATCTGGCAGAAAACAGCTCGAAACAAAACACGACGAGAAAACGATATACGGACCTCCAGGGGTCCGGGGGATTATATAGCAGATATTTTTACGACAAAAGGAAGGTTCCAGGCCGAAAATGAGTGGAAACGGGACGCCGAGGGGCTGTCCCCATAGGGCGGCGCGGCCAGGGTGGGGCCCGCGCCGGCCTATGGTGACGGGCCCTCGCGCGTCTCCTCCACTCCGTTTCGATTCCATAATTTTTTATATTTTCCATAAACAGCAGAAATATTGTTCGGAAAGTTAAACGCGTACTTTTTATTACTAAAATTGTTACCTATTCAAAGTCGGACTCTGCAAAACTGTCAATTTGATCTTTGATGAAAGCTTCCGGAGTTATCACTTGAATAATATCAATATCTTCATTATAACAATCTCCAGAGATATAATGCTTGAGTCTTTGTCCATTCACTACTTGTGTGGCGTTACCTTCCAAAGAGTTAATTTTTATTGCTCCTGAACGATATACCTCCTCAATAACATATGGTCCTTCCCATTTTGAGAGTAATTTCCATGCAAAAAATCTGAGACGAGACCGATACAATAGGACTTTATCTCCAACATTAAATTCTCTTTTAATAATTCTTCTATCATGCCACTTCTTAACTTTCTCTTTAAAAAGTTTAGCATTTTCATAAGCTTCACTTCTCCATTCATCTAAAGAACTCAATTGTAGCAACCTCTTCTTACCGGCAAGTTTAAAATCTTTATTAAGTTCTCTTACAGCCCAATAAGCTTTGTGATCTAGTTCTAAAGGTAAATGACAAGCTTTTCCATAAACCATTTTATAAGGAGACATTCCCATAGGGTGTTTGTAAGCAGTTCTATAAGCCCACAATGCTTCCTTTAACTTACTAGCCCAATTCTTTCTAGATTTATTAACAGTCTTTCCCAAAATAGCTTTAATTTCTCTATTTGATAATTCTACTTGCCCACTAGTTTGAGGATGATAAGCTGAAGCAATTCTATGATTAATACCATATTTGGCAAGAGTTTTTCTAAAACCTCCATGAATAAAATGAGAACCTCCATCAGTCATAATATATCTAGGTACTCCAAATCTAGGGAATATAACATCTACAAGCATTTTTATAGAGGTCTCACCATCAGCACTTTTTGTAGGTATAGCTTCTACCCATTTAGTAACATAATCAACAGCGACAAGTATATGAGTATTACCTTCTGAAGAAGGGAAAGGACCCATGAAGTCAAATCCCCAACAATCAAATGGTTCAATAACAAGAGTATAATTCATAGGCATTTCATTGCGTCTAGAGATATTACCAACTCTTTGACATTCATCACAAGATAAGATAAACTTCCTTGCATCCTTGAAAAGTGTTGGCCAATAAAACCCTGATTGTAGAACCTTTAGTGCGGTTCTATCTCCGGCGTGGTGTCCTCCATAAACACTACCATGGCATTTACTCAATATCTCTTGTTGTTCATGTTCTAGGACACATCTTCGCATAATACCATCCACTCCTTCTTTATATAAGTGTGGGTCATCCCAAAAATAATGCCTCAAATCATAAAAGAATTTCCTCCTTTGCTGAGCTGAAAAGGTTGGAGGCAAGTACTTCGAAACAATAAAGTTAGCATAATCAGCATACCAAGGGCTCTCTCGCGAGCTCACCTTTATTACAGCCAATTGTTCATTTGGAGAACTATCATTAACAGGAACAGGATCATAAGTAATATTTTCCAATCTAGACAAATTATCAGCAACAGGATTATCAGCAACCTTCCTATCTACAATATGTAAATCAAATTCTTGCAAAAGAAGAACCCATCTAATAAGCCTTGGCTTAGCATCTTTCTTTTCCATAAGGTACCTAATTACAGCATGATCAGTATGAATTGTGACTTTTGAATCAACAATATAGGGTCTAAACTTGTCACATGCAAAAACTACGGCTAATAACTCTTTCTCAGTTGTAGCATAATTTCTTTGAGCAGCATCTAGGGTCTTACTAGCATAATGAATAACATTCAATTTTTTATCTACTCGCTGTCCAAGAACAGCACCTACAGCAAAATCACTAGCATCACACATAATTTCAAAAGGCAAATTCCAATCAGGCGGCTCGACTATAGGAGCAGTTGTTAAGGCTTTCTTTAGAGTTTCAAAAGCTTCCTTACAATCATTATCAAAAACGAAAGGTACATCTTTTTGAAGAAGATTAGTAAGAGGCTTTGAAATTTTAGAGAAATCTTTAATAAACCTCCTATAAAAACCAAGCATGACCAAGAATACTACGAATACCTTTAACATCCCTAGGATAGGGCATCTTCTCAATTGCTTCAACTTTAGCTCTATCAACTTCAATACCTCTTTCAGAAATTTTATGTCCCAATACAATTCCTTCATTAACCATAAAGTGGCATTTCTCCCAATTAAGAACAAGGTTAGTTTCTTCACATCTCTCGCAAAACTTTATCAAGGTTTCGCAAGCAATTATCAAAAGAATTCCCATAGACAGAAAAATCATCCATGAATACCTCAACAATCTTTTCACAAAAGCCATGAAAAATAGCGAGACATGCATCTTTGAAAAGTAGCAGGAGCATTACATAAACCAAAAGGCATACGCCTATAAGCATAAGTTCCATAGGGACAAGTGAAAGTGGTTTTCTCTTGATCTTTAGCTCTAACAGCAATTTGTGAAAACCCAGAATATCCATCAAGAAAACAGAAATGAGTATTTTAGACAACCTTTCTAACATTTGATCAATAAAAGGTAAAGGGTAATGATCTTTCTTAGTAACTTTATTAACTTTTCGAAAATCAATGCACATTCTATACCCTACAACTACTCTTTGAGGAATAAGCTCATCATTATCATTAGGCACAACGAGTCATACCTCCTTTCTTAGGAACACAATGCACAGGGACTAACCCATCTACTATCAGCAATAGGATATATAATACCTGCTTCAAGAAGTTTTAATACCTCATTTCTTACCACATCCTTCATCTTGGGAATTAGACGACGCTGATGTTCAACAACGGGTTTTGCACCATCTTCTATATTAATAGCATGTTGGCAAATAGCGGGAGAAATCCCCTTCAAATCATCAAGAGTGTAGCCAATAGCTTCTCGGTGTTTCTTCAATATTTCCAATAACCTTTCTTCCTCAATATCTGAAAGCTTAGCACTAATAATAACAGGATATGTTTTCTTAACATCAATATAGGCATACTTAAGATTATCAGGTAATGGTTTCAAATCAAATACAGGATCTTCCTTTGGTGGTGGTGTTACGCCTAAATCTTCAACCGGTAAGTCATGTTTAAGAATAGGTTGGCGAAGGAAAATTTCATCAAGCTCATCCTTTCTTCCCTAAAAACTTCACTCTCACTATTATCCAAATGCTGCTGCAAGGGATTACTAGGAGCAAGAGCAATAGATGCACACTGTTCAACTCTAAAATCATCATTAGGCAAATCAGCTTTATAAGGAGTTTTGGCAAATTTAGAGAAGTTAAACTCATAAGATTCACCAGCAAATTTAGTAAGAATTTTCTCTTTCTTGCAATCTATAATAGCTCCACATGTATTTAGAAAAGGTCTACCAAAAATAATAGGACAAAACTTACTAGCAGCAGAACCAAGTACCAAAAAGTCAGCAGGATATTTAATCTTACCACATAGAACTTCAACATCTCGAACAATACCAATGGGAGAGATAGTTTCTCTATTAGCTAGCCGAATAACCACATCAATATCTTAAGTTCACAAGAACCAATTTCATGCATAATTTCCGTGTAGAGCTCATAAGTTTTGGAGATATGCCCAAGAGGCAATAATAAAATGGTTATTATATATATCTTTGTGTTTATGATAAATGTTTATATACCATGCTATAATTGTATTAACCGAAACATTGATACATCTGTGATATGTAAACAACAAAGAGTCCCTAGTAAGCCTCTTAACTAGATTGTTGATTAATAGATGATTAGTTTCATAATCATGAACATTGGATGTTATTAATAACAAGATTATATCATTATATGAATGATGTAATGGACACACCCAATTAAGCATAGCATAAGATCACGTCATTAAGTTATTTGCTATAAGCTTTCGATACATAGTTACCTAGTCCTTATGACCATGAGATCATATAAATCACTTATACCGGAAAGGTACTTTGATTACATCAAACGCCACTTGCGTAAATGGGTGGTTATAAAGGTGGGATTAAGTATCCGGAAAGTATGAGTTGAGGCATATGGATCAACGAGTGGGATTTGTCCATCCCGATGACGGATAGATATACTCTGGGCCCTCTCGGTGGAATGTCGTCTAATGTCTTGCAAGCATATGAATAAGTTCATAAGAGACCACATACCACGGTACGAGTAAAGAGTACTTGTCGGGAGACGAGGTTGAACAAGGTATAGTGTGATACCGATGATCAAACCTCGGACAAGTAAAATATCGCGTGACAAAGGGAATTGGTATCGTATGTGAATGGTTCATTCGATCACTAAAGTCATCGTTGAATATGTGGGAGCCATTATGGATCTCCAGATCCCGCTATTGGTTATTGGTCGGAGTGAGTACTCAACCATGTCCGCATAGTTCGAGAACCGTAGGGTGACACACTTAAAGTTGGATGTAGAAATGGTAGAACTTGAATATGGAATGGAGTTCGAATATTTGTTCGGAGTCCCGGATGAGATCCCGGACATCACGAGGAGTTCCGGAATGGTCCGAAGAATAAGATTCATATATAGGATGTCATTTTATGTGTTTGAAAATGATTCGGAAGGTTCTATGGAAGGTTCTAGAAGGTTCTAGAAAAGTCCGGAAGAAACCACCAAGGAAGGTGGAGTCCCGGAGGGACTCCACCTCCGTGGCCGGCCAACCCTAGAGGGGGGGAGTCCCAAGTGGACTCCCCCTATGGGGCCGGCCAACCCCCCACATGGAAGGGGGGAATCCCACCTCAAAGTGGGATTCCCACCTTAGGTAGGTTTCCCTATCACATGGAAGGTTTTGGGTTCGGGTCTTATTCGGAGACTTGTAGTCCAACACTTGGGGCTTCCACCTATATAATGAGGGGCCAAGGGGAGGGGCCGGCCACCCCAAGACCACAACCTGGCCGCCCCCCTTGAGTGGCCGGCCACCCCCTCCCAAACCCTAGCCGCCCCCTTCTCCTCCATAGCTCCCGCGTGCTTTAGCGAAGCTCCACCGGAGTTCTCCACCACCACCGACACCACGCCGTCGTGCTGTCGGATTCAAGAGGAGCTACTACTTCCGCTGCCCGCTGGAACGGAGAGGTGGACGTCGTCTTCATCAACAACCGAACGTGTGACCGAGTACGGAGGCGCTGCCCGTTCGTGGCGCCGTGATCAAGATCTTCTACGCGATTTTGCAAGCGGCAAGTGATCGTCTACCGCAGCAACAAGAGCCTCATCTTGTAGGATTTGGAATCTCTTCAAGGGTGAGACTCGATAATCCCCTCGTTGCTACCGTCTTCTAGATTGCATCTTGGCTTGGATTGCGTGTTCGCGGTAGGAAAATTTTTGTTTTCTATGCAACAAATCCCTTCAGTGGTATCAGAGCCGTGTCTATGCATAGATGGTTGCACGAGTAGAACACAATGGTTTTGTGGGCGTTGATGCTTATGTTGTCTTTAGTTTGAGTACTTTGCATCTTTGTGGCATAGTGGGATGAAGCGGCTCGGGCTAACTTTACATGACCGCGTTCATGAGATTTGCTCCACGCTCGACATGCAACTTGTATTGCATAAGTGGCTTTGCGGGTGTCTGTCTCTCCTACTTGAAGATTCAATTTACTCTTCTATTGACAACACTAGTATCACCGTTGTGGTTCATGTTCATAGGTAGATTAGATCTTACTCGAAAACCCTAAACCACGTAAAATATGCAAACCAAATTAGAGACGTCTAACTTGTTTTTGCAGGGTTTGGTGATGTGATATGGCCATAATGTGATGATGAATATGTATGAGATGATCATTATTGTATTGTGGCAACCGACAGGAGCCTTATGGTTGTCTTTAAATTTCATGTTGAGTAGTATTTCAAAGTAGTTGTAATAGTTTCTACATGAGGTGAACAACCATGAAGACGGCGCCATGGACTTTGACGCTACGCCGACGATGATGGAGATCATGCCCGTTGATGATGGAGATCATGTCCGTGCTTTGGAGATGAAGATCGAAGGCGCAAAGACTAAAGGGGCATATCATATCACATATAAATTGCATGTGATGTTAATCCTTTATGCATCTTATTTTGCTTAGAACGCGACGGTAGCATTATAAGATGATCCCTCACATTAATATCAAGATAATAAAGTGTTCTCCCCTCGTATGCACCGTTGATATAGTTCGTCGTTTCGAAGCATCTCGTGATGATCGGATGTGATAGACTCTACGCTCACATACAACGGGTGTAAGCCATGTTTGCACACGCGGAATACTTGGGTTTGCTTGACGAGCCTAGCATGTACAGACATGGCCTCGGGACAACGGAAACCGAAAGGTTGAACACGAGTCATATGGATGATATGATCAACATGTTGATGTTCACCATTGAATCTACATCATCTCACGTGATGATCGGTTTTGGTGTAGTGGATATGGATCGTGTACCACTTAACAACTATGAGGGATGTTGTATTAAGTGGGAGTTCATTAGTAATTAGATTAAAACTTGAACTAATTATCATAAACATAGTCTGAGTAGTATTTTGAATTAAATTTGTAGAATTGGCATCCGTTTTTCTACCATGCGTTAGTCTTGTAATTGAGATTGAAATACTGTTAAGTCTGACTAATAACTTTACGGACTAGTACCGTATTGTTGAAGAATCAAGATATGATTAAGTCCTATTGCAAACTTTTAGTAAACCTCACATTGTTGATTCAAAGAACAATGGTTTCAATTAGTACCTAAAATCATCTTGTCTCCATGAAACTTGAAGTTCAAATCCGTTTGAAATTAAAGTAATGAGCTGGAAATTTTGTTTTCAGAAATAAGCGAGGTATAAGATATATGTGATATCTAAGACCTTATTTTCAAGGTGATAGAATATAATTTGGTGAGAGTACATAAACTCATAAGTTTTATGGGAATGTACGAAGGTTGAAGACGCCAGGCGTCCCAATCCTCCAACTATTGGGGCACTAACAATATTCGCATATCCATGAAGTGATCGTCCTTAGTATGCATCGTTGCTAAGACTCGTCATTTCGAAGCATCTCGTGATGATCGGGTGTCATAGATTCCACGAGTGCATACAACGGGTGCAAGCCAGATTTGCACATGCGAATACTAAGGTTAAACTTTACGAGCCTATATGTACAGACATGGTCTCGGAAAGTCATCATGATATGATAAAATTATGAGTGAAATTGTTCGTCATATTACAAAGTTACTAATAGTGAAACCAGGAACACTTGTCATATGATCATCAACTTCAAAGTAAGAACCTCAAGGTTATTGGTATTTGACCAACAAATCTAGAAGTCTATGATGTTGAAGTGTTTTTCTGAATAATGAGGAAAGCTAAAAGAGAAACTATAAAAGATATTTTGGCAGAAAGAAAAGAAAAGACTAGAAAGTCTAGCTCAGGTGTATATACATGATATACATGTTATGGATGTATTCCTTGTTTTGTCACACAATGAAATTCTTGGGTATTTGTACCAGATTGGTTGGTATGAGATGTCATACAATACAACGCAATACAAGAATACAATGGCCTAAGTGAGCTGATAAGGAATATGGTAATAATGCACGTCTGGAACATAATAAAGTGTTATTATGTTTGTCGTTGGCATTATACCTAGCCCTTAGAATTTATAATAAAGAACTTAATAATTGTTATTTTGCTCTAGTCAAATGAAAACAATGAGTTGTTCAAATTATGACATTACTCCATGTACGATGGATAAGTTATTATAAATCTTAATGGTGAAACACACATACATAATATCGACGCTAAAATGCCATAAGGCAAATGATTTGAATTCCACTTATTTGTGGAACCGCCATTTAGGTCATGTTAGAAAGGAACGCATGAAGAAACTCCATGCAGATGGATTTTTGGAGTCACATGATTTTTGAATCATTTGGCGCTTGCAAATCTCTTCTAAAGAGAATGACTTAAATACCGTTCATAGGCCAAGAGTTGAACGGGAAACTAACTTAGTGGAAACATACATGATGATGTATGTGGTTCACTGGGCATAGTTGTGTGCGGGAGATTCTTCTACTTCATGATAACTTCCAACAATGAATTGAATATATATTTATGGATATATTCGATAAGGAAGAAGTTTGAAACATTTGAATGGATTCAAATAAAGTTCAGCATGAAGTGGAAATCATCATAATAGAAAAGTCAAATATCTATGATTGGATCATGGTGGAAATATTTGAATTACGAGTTTTAGCGAACATCTAAGAGAGTTATGAAATTGTTCTACAACTCACATTTCTTGGAGTATCATAATGATGATGGAGTATCCGAGAGATGTATCCAAACCTTGTTGGATTAATGATGAGATAATATAAAGTGACGCCATTATATTTTTGTAGATTATGCTTTAGAGACTACCGCTTTTACACTAAATAGAGCATCATCATGATCCGTTGAAATGACACCATACGAGTTATGGCATGGGTATGAACCCTAATAGTCTTTACTTAAATTTTGGTATGCATAGCATAAGTAAATGAGTTTACAACCAAAATCAGATGAATGTCTTTGTTGGTTATCCCAGAGAATTGATTGGGAATTCTTTCCACTATGAAGTAAAAGACAAAAGTGTTTGTTAATGTTACTTGCTTATTTCCAAGAAATTGTTTTCTAGCGAAATATTTGAGTGGGAGGACAATAGAACTTGATAAGGTTTATGAACCTGAGCATAATAATCAGAGTAGCGCAGCATCGGAAATGGTTCCAGAAGCGGCTACGACAATCATGGCTCCCATGACTACAAAGTGTTTTAGCCATGGAGATCGAAGAAACTATTGAACCTTGTAGGTTTGGTTAACTTTGTGATTTGTGGACAAAGGATTGAATTTGAACAATGATAAACCAACTACATACAAAGAAGTTATGATGGGCCCTGACTCCGTTAAAATGGCTATGCGCCATGAAATCCAAGATAGATGAATACTTTTTGAAAGTGAATGGATCTATAAAATTGATGGACTTGGATGCAATATCCTTTAGTAAGTACGACTTGTCGAAAAGATTGTTTACGACAAAGTTCAAAGAGTTGACTACAATAAGATTAGATCTTCCGTAGCAATTCTTATAGTCTATGTGGATTATTCTAGTAATCGCTACATATTTCTTTATGAGATATGTTAGTAGGATGGCAAAATATATTACTTAACAGAAGTATGTATTAAAGGTGTATACAAGATACAAACTAGAGTTTTGCTAGTCCGTAGAATACTAGAAAGGAATACGAACTTCAATTGGATGAAGTGAGTATTGCGGAGTTGGAATCTTCACCGGATGAAATAGTCAAAGAGTTTTTGATTTCATCAGAAACGATGAAGATGCTTACATTTGCAAGAAATTAAGTGGGAGCGCTGAGACATATTTGTAATACTTTATGTAGCTGACATATCGTTGATTATAAATATTGTAATTATATAATTGATTAAAAAGTTTCATTGAGAATTAGCTTCAATGAAAGGATATGGACTGAAACATATTTAGTGTCAAGATCTATGAAGATTGATTGAAACACATAATAAGTTTAAGTTAAAGTACATAGAATGAATATTGAAGTAGTTCAATATAAAGAAGGTGTTCTTTTCATGAGAAGGATTAACAAGACTTGAGTGTATATGACACTCAATGAGTTTAAACACATGAGTGATTATAGATCACGTATAATATGTACATAATCAGATGTCCTATGCTCTAAAATGTTATGAGCATATACCAGAATGATTCATGTGATGATCATTGGACGACAGTAAGATTATCCTTGAGTACTTTAGAAGAACCAAGGATATATAAATATATTTTTGTATGGGGTAATGACAAACAAATCGCTGTAAAGTGTTGCACCGATATTAGTTTGGTCACATATAAAAATGAATTTCAAATCTAAATTAGGCTAAGTGTTGTTTAAAAGGTAGCACAATGCTAGATTTAGAAGAGTTCTAAATGTTGTGACGAATTCTACAAACGAAGGTAGAATATGTCATTGTTTTGACAATGACTAAAGATGTTAAGTCAAGAAGTTCTTTGAGAACTTGGTGTAGTTCCGATAGTGTCAGAACTTTGAAGCTATATTGTGTGTGACAATATTAGTGACATATTTCAGACCGCGGAATTAAGTTTCCGCCAGAGGACTAAGCATATATGCCGACTCATTTGGAAAATGAGTGATGCGTAGAGACGCAAATGAATTGCAAAATACATACATTTCTGAGCGTGTTAGATCCGTTGACTAAAACCTCTCCAGTGAGTATAACATGATAAAACACCAGAAGGTGTTGTATCTTTACAAATGTAAACTAGATTATTGACTCTAGTGCAAGTGGGAGACTGTTGGAGATATGCCCAAGAGGCAATAATAAAATGGTTATTATATATATCTTTGTGTTTATGATAAATGTTTATATACCATGCTATAATTGTATTAACCGAAACATTGATACATGTGTGATATGTAAACAACAAAGAGTCCCTAGTAAGGCTCTTAACTAGCTTGTTGATTAATAGATGATTAGTTTCATAATCATGAACATTGGATGTTATTAATAACAAGATTATATCATTATATGAATGATGTAATGGACACACCCAATTAAGCGTAGCATAATATCACGTCATTAAGTTATTTTCTATAAGCTTTCGATACATAGTTACCTAGTCCTTATGACCATGAGATCATATAAATCACTCATACCGGAAAGGTACTTTGAATACATCAAACGCCACTGCGTAAATGGGTGGTTATAAAGGTGGGATTAAGTATCCGGAAAGTATGAGTTAAGGCATATGGATCAACAGTGGGATTTGTCCATCCCGATGACGGATAGATATACTCTGGGCCCTCTCGGTGGAATGTCGTCTAATGTCTTGCAAGCATATGAATAAGTTCATAAGAGACCACATACCACGGTACGAGTAAAGAGTACTTGTCAGGAGACGAGGTTGAACAAGGTATAGTGTGATACCGATGATCAAACCTCGGACAAGTAAAATATCGCGTGACAAAGGGAATTGGTATCGTATGTGAATGGTTCATTCGATCACTAAAGTCATCGTTGAATATTTGGGAGCCATTATGGATCTCCAGATCCCGCTATTGGTTATTGGTCGGAGTGAGTACTCAACCATGTCCGCATAGTTCGCGAACCGTAGGGTGACACACTTAAAGTTGGATGTAGAAATGGTAGAACTTGAATATGGAATGGAGTTCGAATATTTGTTCGGAGTCCCGGATGAGATCCCGGACATCACGAGGAGTTCCGGAATGGTCCGGAGAATAAGATTCATATATAGGATGTCATTTTATGTGTTTGAAAATGATTCGGAAGGTTCTATGGAAGGTTCTAGAAGGTTCTAGAAAAGTCCGGAAGAAACCACCAAGGAAGGTGGAGTCCCGGAGGGACTCCACCTCCGTGGCCGGCCAACCCTAGAGGGGGAGGAGTCCCAAGTGGACTCCCCCTATGGGGCCGGCCAACCCCCCACATGGAAGGGGGGAATCCCACCTCAAAGTGGGATTCCCACCTTAGGTAGGTTTCCCTATCACATGGAAGGTTTTGGGTTCGGGTCTTATTCGGAGACTTGTAGTCCAACACTTGGGGCTTCCACCTATATAATGAGGGGCCAAGGGGAGGGGTCCGGCCACCCCAAGACCACAACCTGGCCGCCCCCCTTGTGTGGCCGGCCACCCCCTCCCAAACCCTAGCTGCCCCCTTCTCCTCCATAGCTCCCGCGTGCTTTAGCGAAGCTCCGCCGGAGTTCTCCACCGCCATCGACACCACGCCGTCGTGCTGTCGGATTCAAAAGGAGCTAGTACTTCTGCTGCCCGCTGGAACTGGGAGGTGGACGTCGTCTTCATCAACAACCGAACGTGTGACCGAGTACGGAGGCGCTGCCCGTTCGTGGCGCCGTGATCAAGATCTTCTATGCGCTTTTGCAAGCGGCAAGTGATCGTCTACCGCAGCAACAAGAGCCTCATCTTGTAGGCTTTGGAATCTCTTCAAGGGTGAGACTCGATAATCCCCTCATTGCTACCGTCTTCTAGATTGCATCTTGGCTTGGATTGCGTGTTCGCGGTAGGAAAATTTTTGTTTTCTATGCAACGAATCCCTTCAATAAGGAATGGCACTAATACTTGCACCAATGTCGCATAAACCATAATAGCAATGATCACCAATTCGAACAGAGAGCACAGGAACACTGGCTTTCATAGACTTATTAGGATGCGAAACAATATTAGAAGCATCTTCACAAAAAATAATATGACCATCTTCCACATTTTCAGTAACAAGATCTTTAACTATTGCAACAGCAGGTTCAATTTTTATTTGTTCTTCAGGTTCTATGGGTTTCTTTGCAATTTTATTAACTACACTAGTTATAACAGAATACTCCTTCATTTTAGCAGGGAAAGGAGTTTTTTCAATATAAGCTTCGGGAAGAACATGATCAACGAGTTTTAATTTCAATACATTTACCTTTAGGTGAATCAACTTTATCTTTATATGGTTCATGATACTTATCAAAATTCTTCCTAGGCAATTCAAAATGAGAGGCAAAGGCTTTATAAATATTTGCAACAACTTGAGAGTCAAGACCATATGTAGCACTCATATTACGATATTCATCGAGTATCCATAAAAGTTTCAATGCATTCATAATTATAATTTATACCCGACACTCTACCTTTGTCGTTCTCCCATCCTTCGGTATTTTCTTGGATTCGATCAAGAAGGTCCCATTTAAACTCTTCTTTATTGCGCGTGAATGATCCGGAACAAGAAGTATCCAGCAAGGTTTTATCTTGAAAAGACAGATCTTGCATAGAAATTATCAATAATAATATTACCAGGAAGCTCATGAATGGGACATTTGAGCATTAAAGACTTCAATCTCCCCCACGCTTGGGCAATACTCTCTCCATCATGAGGCCAAAAATTATATATACGGTTGCGGTCTTTGTGAATTTCACTTGGAGGATAGAATTTAGAGTAAAATACAGGCACAATATCCTTCCAATCAAGAGAACGCCCATCCTTCAGCAGTTTATACCAATGAGCCGCTTTACCAGATAGAGACATAACAAATAATTTCTTCCTAACTTCATCCATTGAAATACCTGCACATTTGAATAACCCGCATAATTCATGTAAAAACAATAAATGATCTCCAGGATGCACAGTTCCATCCCCTTCATAGCGGTTATCCACAACTCGTTCAATAATTTTCATAGGTATTTTATATGGTATTACTTCCTCACCTGGCGCCTCATCCACTACCGTTGCAGTAGTAGTAGATTTTCCAAATAGAAATTCAAGGGAGGATCTCTCCATAATGACTTATAGTAGCAAGCAGAAACAAAATCAGCACGTACAGTAAAAGTTTCCTTACCAATTCCACTTACCAATAGCGCTTCACTCCCCGGCAACGGCCGCAGAAAATAGTCTTGATGAGACCCACAAGTATAGGGGGTGTATCGTAGTACTTTCGTTAAATAAGAGTGTCAAACCCAACGAGGAGCAGAAGGTGTTGACAAGCAGTTTCGATGAAGGATTCACTGTAGATGCTCACAGACAAGTATTCAGGGGGTTTTGATATTGCAAATAAATAAATTACACGTAAATAAAATGCGAGAGAAATAATTGCAGCGAGTGGCCCAATCCTTTTTAGCACAAAGGACAAGCCGGTTTGTTTACTTATAATGACCAAACGTTCTTGAGGACACACGGGGATTTTAGTCTAGTGCTTTCGCTTCATACGGCTGATTAATCTTCATTGTTTTGATAAGTGTTGTGTGGGTGAACCTATGCTAATGCACCGCCCTTCCTAGGACTAATACATACTTGTGATTATACCCCTTGCAAGCATCCACAAATACAAGAAAGTAATTAAGATAAATCTAACCACAGCCTTAAACTCTGAGATCCTGCTATCCCTCCTGCACCGATATACTAACGGGGGTTTAGGTTGCTGTCACTCCGGCAACCCCACAATTAGCAAACGAATACAAGATGCACCCCCTAGGCCCATAAAGGTGAAGTATCATGTAGTCGACGTTCACATGACACCACTAGAAGAGTAACACCACAACTTAAATATCATAACATTGAATACTACTCAACAATAATTCACTACTAACATTTAGACTTCACCCATGTCCTCAAGAACTAAACGAATTACTCACGAGTCATCATATGGAACATGATCAGAGGTCATATGATGATGAATAACAATCTGAACTGAAACCTTGGTTCAATGGTTTCACTCAATAGCATCAATAACAAGTAGTAATCAACACCGGGAGAGTTTCCCCTATCAAACAATCAAGATCCAAACCAAATCGTTACAGCGGTGACGAGATGCAGTGGTGTAGATGGCGGTGTAGATGGTGGAGATGATGATGATGATGATGGAGATGATGTCCAGCTCGATGACGATGGCGATGGCGTCGATTTCCCCCTCCGGGAGGGAATTTCCCCGGCAGATTCCTGCCCGCCGGAGAGCTCTTTTCTCTCTGGTGTTTCTCCGCCCCGCAGAGGCGGCTCTGTCAATTCTCTGTAACTCCAAGGGGCTTAGGTTTTCGGGACAAAGAAGTACGCGAAGGAGAGGCGGCCAGAGGGGGCTGTGGGCCCCCTCCCCACAAGGCAGCGCGGCCAGGCCTTGGCCCGCGCCGGCCTATGGGGGGCCCATGGTGGCCCCTCTCGGCTCCTCCTTTTGGCTCCCTTCATCATCTGGAAAAATAGGATTTTCCGTATAATTTCCGTCAATTGTTGATCTTCCGAAATATGGTGTCCTGACGGTGCTTTTTCCAGCAGAATCCTGACTCCGGTGAATAATTCTCCAATGATCACGAAACATGCAAAATAGATGAAATAACATAAGTATCATCTCTAAATATGAAATATATCAATGAATAACAGCAAATTATGATATAAAATAGTGATGCCAAATGGACGTATCAGGAGGTGAAACAGACCGGGATTATCTCACTCGGTGGAACTCAATGAGGAATACATGTGAAGGAGTGATTGGAGCACAAGCGATTGCTTGGTTTAGTCAAGGATGCCGGAGAGGATCACCACTGTGGCAAAGGCTGCAGAGGAATATGCCAAGCACATTGGCTGAGATGATGCGAGTGGCGGAAAACTATGCGTTGGGAGACCCTCTGCAACCGGCAGTGCAGGCCGAGCCGGCACAATCAGGCCAACCTCGGCAAGATCATCACCGGGATAACCGGCATAACAAGAGAAGGGAAGATTTTCCGGATCGAAGATATGGTCCACAGCAAGTAGCCGCGGTGCAGGAAAATTCCAGCCCCAGCGGAAGCCAGAGGCAAAAAACCGGATCGCAGCCGTGGGCGGGTCCTAAAAAGAAGTGGGTTGAAAAGGAAAAGTGGGGACAGAAAAAAGATTGGCAAGAACATATGAGGTACACCTTGGAAGCGGCAATGGACCAGCCGTGCAAGCTTCATACTCCACATCCGTCGAAGCCGGCAAACCATTTGACAAAAGATTGCTCATGGATCAAGCACTTGATGTTGAGGGGTGCAGCGAAAGATGCGCAAGCACAAGGCTGTTCCACTATATTGCCACCCTCGCATGATATGTTGCGTCAACACCCATTACCACCACCACCTCTTACCGGAGACAACACCATACCGGTACAACAACACCAGCAAGTTAACCGGGTGGAGGAGAATCGTGATCAACCACCTCCACCGGCACCTTTAGGCCGGAATGTTTACGAGGACCCACATTTGTGCATGGTTGTCTTTGTCACCGAACCAACCGACAGGCAAAGCGTGCATCGCCGCTCCATGGAAGTGAACGCGGTGATGCCGGCGGTACCCAAATACATGCTATGGTCAGATCAGGAAATCTCCTGGTCGTTCAAGGTTCACCCCAAGATCATGCCGAATCCGGGTGGTTATGCTCTTGTTGTGGACCCAATCATGCGAGGGCCAGAGACTCGAGTCAAGTTCAGCAAAGTGCTGATAGACAACGGAAGCAGCATAAACATCATGTACAAGCATACAATGCGTACACTGGGCATAACAGAAAACATGCTCCAACCAACTCACACAACGTTCCATGGGATCGTTCCGGGCCTGTCCTGTGCACTGGTAGGAAAAGTCCGGGTGGATGTGTCGTTCGGAGGACGTGACAATTGCCGGGTGGAAAATATTCTGTTTGAGGTGGTGGACCTGGACAGTCCCTACCATGCACTGCTTGGGAGACCGGCATTGGCAGCTTTCATGGCCACAACTCATACGGCTTACCTCAAGATGAAGATGCCGGCACCTCGTGGACCCTTAACTGTGGTGGGAAACTATAAGGTCTCAATGGAAACCGCTTCCGCCGGATCAAACCTAGCTGAGTCGCTGGTGATCACGGAGGAAAAGAAAAGGATGCAAACTGCTGTAGCGCTAGCTCAATCATCGAAGCTGAGCTTAGCGGCAATGCGTGGAAACTTGGGCACACCGGCGTTCAAGCCGACGAATGAAACAAAGGACATTGTGCTGGATCCGGCTTACCCAGAGCGCACCGTTCGTATCGGTGCCGGCCTGAACCAAGCATAGGAAAGCGCGCTCGTCAGCTTCCTCCGTGAGAATCGGAATATCTTTGCCTGGTCTACTGATGACTTGGTAGGTGTTCCGAGGGAGCTGGCTGAGCACTCTCTAAACGTCCGGAAGGATGCTAAGCCGGTGCGTCAACCTTTACGCCGGTTCACTGAGGACATGAGGAAAATCATTGGAGAAGAAGTTACCAAGCTGCTTGTTGCCGGTTTCATCGTGGAAGTCACACACACTGAGTGGCTGGCCAATCCGGTAATGGTCGAAAAGAAGAAAGAAGAGAACCTGGAGGCAAAAGCTCCAAAGGTGTGGAGCATGTGCATCGACTACACCAACCTCAACAAAGCTTGCCCAAGAGATCCTTTCCCTTTACCCCGGATCGATCAGGTGATTGATTCCACTGCTGGGTGTGAGTTGCTGTCTTTTCTGGATGCGTATTCCGGTTTTCACCAGATTCCCCTGGAAAAGGAAGATCAAATAAAAACTGCGTTCATTACCCCGCACGGGGCTTATTGCTATGTCACTATGCCTTTTGGTTTGCGCAACGCTGGTGCAACGTACCAGCGCTGTATGCAAAAATGCTTGTTTGATCAAATCGGAAAGAATGTGCAAGTCTATGTGGACGACATTTTGATAAAAACTAAGGTAAAAGACACCTTAATCGATGACATCCGTCAAACATTTGACAACCTAAGACGGTTCCGGATGAAACTTAATCCGGCAAAATGCACTTTCGGTGTCCCTGCCGGTAAGCTACTTGGTTTCCTTGTGTCAAGCCGGGGCATTGAGGTCAATCCGGTAAAGACCCGGGCAATAGAAAGAATGACTGTCCCGCGAGAACTAAAAGATGTGCAAAAGTTTACCGGAAGCTTGGCATCGCTAAGCCGGTTCTTAAGCAGGCTAGGAGAAAAGGCTTTGCCGCTCTATGCCTTAATGAGAAAATCCGATACCTTCATCTGGACCCCACAGGCAGACGCAGCGTTTAAAGAGCTGAAAACCATGCTTGCCACGGCCCCAATCTTGGCCTCACCTTTGGAAAGGGAACCCGTGTTGCTTTACATAGCGGCAACGAACCGGGTGGTTAGTGTTGTGGTTGTGGTAGAACGAGAAGAGGAAGGAAAAACCGTGCAGAGGCCGGTATACTACTTGAGCAAGGTGCTCTCTTCTTCAAAGCAAAACTACCCGCACTTCCAAAAGATGACCTATGGCGTGTTTATGGCCGCCACAAAGCTCAAGCACTACTTTGAAGAACACCCCATGAAAGTGGTGAGCGAGGCACCTATCTCAGATATAATGGGCAACAAAGATGCCAGCGGCAGGATTGCAAAATGGGCAATTCAGTTGTCACCATACGTGCCGGTATACGAAAGAAGAGATGCCATAAAATCACAAGTTTTAGCTGAATTCCTAGTTGATTGGGCGGAAATGCAGTACAAGCCACCAGAACACAAAGTGGAGTACTGGAAGATGCACTTTGACGGATCCAAGCTCAAAAAGGGTCTAGGTGCCGGTGTGGTACTCACCTCACCAAAGGGAGATCATCTCCGGTATGTTTTGCAAGTGCACTTTAGGGCATCAAACAATGTCGCTGAGTATGAGGCTCTGATACATGGGCTAAAGGTCGCAAAAGAAATCGGTGCGCACCGGATCATTTGCTACGGCGATTCAGATCTTGTGGTGCAGCAGTGTTCCGGAGATTGGGATGCAAAAGATGCCAACATGGCCTCATACCGGTTTCATGTGCAAAAGATTGCAGGTTTCTTTGAAGGCTATGAATTTCATCATGTGCCGCGGGCTGAAAATGAAGCCGCGGATGCTTTATCTAAGCTAGGCTCATCAAGGCAGGAAATTCCTCCCGGAATAGCCTTGGCACACTTAAGAGTTCCATCAATCAAGCCAAGCCCGGAGTCGGAATCAATTTTCGTACCGGAGTCACATGTGGTGCCAATGGACATCGACGAAGGAAACCCGGGGACTGTTCCGGCACACTCGGGGACTGCTCCAGCGAACCCGGGGACTCCACCGGTAAGCTCGGGGACTGCAACGCCCATACCGGAAGAAGCAATGCTTGTGGACAGCATGGACATAGATGTACCGGTGTTTGTGGTTAGAGAAGCACCATCTTGGGTTAAACCTATTAAGGAATTCCTGATCAACGGCACCTTGCCGGTTGACGAAACTGAATCAAGAAGAATCCAGCGGAGAGCCAAGGCCTACACCTTCATCAATGGCGAGGTATACAAGAGAAGTGTTACCGGGGTCCTTCAAAGATGTGTGGAACCGGAAGAGGGAAAAGAGATGCTCAAGGAGATCCACCAAGGAGAATGTGGGCACCACGCTTCATCAAGGGCGCTGGTAGCGAAAGTATTCCGGCATGGGTTCTATTGGCCCACGGCTTTGGACAATGCTGAGGATCTGGTAAGAAAATGCAATGGTTGCCAGAGGTACGCCAAGCAGAATCATACCCCAGCTTCCGGCCTGAAAACCATACCGTTAACATGGCCATTTGCTGTTTGGTGCCTGGACATGGTTGGACCGTTCAAAACTGCAAGGGGAAACATGACCCACATCTTGGTAATGGTAGACAAATTCACCAAGTGGTTGGAAGTGCAACCTATAGCAAAATGTGATGGGCATACCGCGGTGAAGTTCCTAAAGGATGTTATTTTCCGGTATGGATACCCACACAGCATCATCACTGACAATGGCTCAAACTTCGCCCAGGGAGAATTCAAGCGATTCTGTGAGGACAACAACATCCGGCTGGATTTGTGCTCAGTGGCACACCCACAAGGCAATGGCCAAGTCGAAAGAATCAATGCGCTAGTGTTTTCCGGTATAAAACCAAGGCTCGTTGAACCACTTGAAAAGACACCGGGCTGTTGGCTCGATGAGCTGCCGGCAGTACTGTGGAGCATAAGAACAACTCCAAACCGGTCAACCGGATACACTCCATTCTTCATGGTTTACGGAGCAGAAGCGGTAATACCAACCGACATTCTCCATGACTCTCCAAGGGTGCAACTCTATACCGAACAAGAGGTAAAAGAGGCCCGAGAAAACGACGTGGACTTGCTAGAAGAAGCAAGAGAACTGGCACTGGCAAGAACAGCCATTTACCAGCAAAACCTCAGACGCTATCACAGCCGGAAGGTTAACCCGAGAGTTTTCCGGGAAGGAGACTTGGTGTTAATCTTAGTGCAACGCACTGAAGGCCGGCACAAGCTTTCGCCTCGTTGGGAAGGGCCGTTCATTGTAAGCAAAGCACTGCACAATGACGCCTACTATCTAATTGATGCACAGGAATCGAAGAAAGGAAACGCGGACAAATCCGGAGATGAGACCAAGCGTCCGTGGTACATAGCATTGTTACGTCCTTTCTACTCTTGAAGTTGTACTGTAAGAAGTTCCTTTTTGTACCTTATTCTATGAATAAAAGACTCCAGCACCTCGAATGTTTCTCGGGGACTGCCTCTATCAAACTTGCATGAAATCTGTTTATTTTTTATTTTTTCTGTTTGCCGGTTGCTTCTTGAACATCTCTTCTTTCCGGTTTAGTAACGTGCTAAACCTACCGGAGTCTTCGACTTTGCTGCTGTCCGCAAACCGGCTTCATGGCAAGCAAGATAACCGGTAGGAATTAAGCACGTGAACTGCGAAAAGAGGAAGTGGAAACAAGTAATCCGGAAAAGCTTAACTAACCCCGGTTTTACCGGTTTTTTGTGAAAAAATTCGAATTTTTCCTAAGTTCAAGGAAGTGTTCGCTTGGCAAAAGAACCTTGTAACTCATACGCCAAAACACCCAAAAGAGGTAGGCAGAGGCAGGGGGAAAGAACCAAGTGTGCATCAAATTGCATGCGGAAACGATTCCGAAATCTTCACAGTGCAAGATAAAAGCAAATGACAAAGGCAATATGATAAGCTCATAAACAACCTTGACTTAATAACATACCGGTTAAAGAGACACCGGCATAAGTAGCACCACAAAAGAACATCTAAGTTTTATCTTACATCATAAACCCCGGCATACCGGGGTAGAATTTAACAACCATTGTTTTTGAAGCTCAGGAACAACAAAGACAGATAAGCATGTCGCGGTAAATGTTTAAACAGCAGGGGCTTCTGGAGGAGCGTCACCGGCCTCTGGATCTTCCGGAGCGGCGTCGCCATCACCGGCACCTTCATCTTCACCTTCCTCCTCTTCTTCCTCATCGCTGAGGTAGTCCTTGACGCCTTCGGGAGGGGGGATGAAGGTGCGAACTGGCGCGTACTCAGCAAGCCGATAGGCACGATCTTGCCGCTTCGCGGTGAGAGTCGGGTCCGTATAGGTGGGAGCGTTTTCACGCACACCTTGAAGAGCATCCAGATCCAAGTCCGGGTAGCAGGAGCACGCGACGCGCAGCGCGGTATCGGCTCCCGCACGAGCCGCGGAGCACTGCCACTCGTGAATGCGGCGCCCTGCCTCCTTCAGCCGGTCGGCGGTGAGCGTGACGTTGGCTGGCATTGCTTCCTCAGGCCACATCACCTTGAAAAGAAGGATGGCGACGTCCGGCAGATCGGCAAGATGCCGGTCCACTGAGCGCATATGCTGGACTCGGGCGGAAAGGGCGACCAGATAGTCATACCCGTCCTAGGGTGCGTCCAAGTTGGGCAGTTGTCGCCTCACCCTATCCTCCGTCACCTTTTTCACGGCGTGCGTCTGGGAGTCCGGGAAGTGCTCTAAAGGCGAAAGGAAAAAATATAAGGATAAGACTCCGGAGAAGAATCTACCGGAAGGAAGAAAGGACATAGATATGCTTCCAAAAAGACAAAAGCTTATAAGCAAAAGAAGAGGCAAAGGCTTACTGAGAGCCAGCGCGTCGATCCGCATGACCAGCCGATCATATTCCTTATGATCAGCAGTCATGAGCTCAATTTGGCGCTCCGCTGCTGTCCGCGCCTTCTTCTCCTCCTCCAGCTCCCGCTCTACCGCTTTACGCGCCTTCCTCTCCTCCTCAAGCTCCGCCCTCAGCACCGCAGTGGATTTCGCGGAATCATCCACGACCTCCGCCAGCCGGGCCTCGGCTGCTCCCTTGGCGTCACTCAGCTCCTGGTCATGCCGGATTCCGGCCTGGATGGCCTTGTCCTTAAGCTCCCGAGAAATGTCCTTCTGGGCGTCCAAGGCCTCCTGGTGCTTCCAGATGAGCTGTTCCTTATCAGCTAGAGGCCGGAAAAGAAGATGTTAACGAAAACGTAGCAAATGGAACACAAAGAAACAAGTCAACCAAAAAAGAGAAAGGATACCTTGGAGTGCGGCAACCTGGACCTTGAGGGCCTCAATGGAGGCTTCCGGGATAGCTGTTATGCGAAGAACTTGTAAATACAAAGAAAGAAGAAAAGATGCCGGTAGAAAGATGCCGGAGGCAAAAAGACTCACCTTGGCAGTGGCTGTGGGCCTCCGCCAAATCCCGGTGCTCCCAGAGAAGCTCCTCGAAGAGCTGTTTCCGGGCATCCGCCGTGCTCTGTTTAAATAAAAAGTCAAGTGTGAAGATGTCGGTTTGCGGTATCTTTAAGGAAGTTTTGCGCTAAAAGCTGCGCTCTCAACCCAAAACTCGGGGACTGGGAGTTTGCGGTATCTTTAAGAAAGTTTTGCGCTAAGAGCTGCGCTCTCAACCTAAAACTCGGGGACTGGGAGTTTGCGGTATCTTTAAGAAAGTTTTGCGCTAAAAGTTGCGCTCTCAACCGAAAACTCGGGGACTGGGAGTTTGCGGTATCTTTAAGAAAGTTTTGCGCTAAGAGCTGCGCTCTCAACCCAAAACTTGGGGACTGGGAGTTTGCGGTATCTTTAAGAAAGTTTTGCGCTAAGAGCTGTGCTCTCAACCCAAAACTCGGGGACTAGGAGTTTGCGGTATCTTTAAGAAAGTTTTGCGCTAAAAGCTGCGCTCTCAACCCAAAACTCGGGGACTGGGAGTTTGCGGTATCTTTAAGAAAGTTTTGCGCTAAGAGCTGCGCTCTCAACCCAAAACTCGGGACGCGGGAGTTTGCGGTATCTTTAAGAAAGTTTTGCGCTAAAAGCTGCGCTCTCAACCCAAAACTCGGGGACTGGGAGTTTGCGGTATCTTTAAGAAAGTTTTGCGCTAAAAGCTGCGCTCTCAACCCAAAACTCGGGGACTGGGAGGATACATATATGAATCCGGAAAGAATAAAACCGGCTTCAACGGGAAAATTGCAAAGAGATTGATGAAACTTACCACCACGTTGCTGGTGGCGTCGTGCCAAGCATTGTCGAACTCCTTCACCGCTCGTTTGAGCCGCATGAAGTGCTCTTCAGTGCTCTTGGGGCCGGCCGGGTCGACGATTGGAAGCCGGTCTTTCCCCACGCCGCGCGTAGCCGTGGAGATATCCGCCTGGTTCCACTTCTCGGCGTAACCAAGGAAGTGTCCCAGCTCGCGGCCCTCGCGCTGGAGCTCCGTAATCCGGCCAAGCAGGCCGGTAGCCCTCTCTCCGGCCACAATAGCAGCGCGGCCAGTATGCAGAACTAGCGGCTGCGGGCCAGAAGCCGTCGCCTTTCCCTGGAAGGGTTCAGACACGTGGAGCTTGGCGCCTGCCGGCGGCGGTGCTGGCTTGGCCGCGGGAGGTCCTTGAGCTGGCGGCGGCATTGGAGCGTCCCCGGTAGGCTTGGCAGTAGGAGCTTCTGGCGGTGGCGTCGGTGTAGCCCCAGTGGACTCAGGAATGGGAGCTTCTGGTGGTGGCTTAGAGCTTGCCGGCACGGAAGTTTCCGGCGTGGCCCGCCCGGCAGCTTCAGGATCGGCGCCGATGTTGCTGGCGCCTGTATCTTCCATGTCAGGAGGGGTGACAAAGTCATCCTCCGCGCGGTGATCAGAAGTTGTAGGGGCCGCGTGCCCCGCACTTGGTGCGCCTCCCAGAGGGGAGGCAGAAGGGTTGCCGGTACCAGAAGGTATCGGGCTTGAACGAGGAGGAGGCGAGGTCCTGGCCGTTCCTTCGGAGCTCACCGGCTTCGAACCGGCAGAGCCCTTGGAGAGCGAAAGCGCAGGACTGAGGAAAACAAAAAAGAGAAAAGATAAGGAAAAGCACCGGAAGGAAAAATCTGTAAAACCAAGAAAACAGAGAAACAAAACTTACCCGAAAGAAACCGGCATGGTCTTCCCCTTGTAGCGCCTCGTGCCTACTTGTTTCCCCGCGAGGACTTCCGTCCGGGAACGTTTGGCAGGAGGGGCCTGGCTCGAACCGGCATCTGTCGCCGGGGCCTTGTTCTTCTTGCTCCCAGTGGCGAGCTTGTCCAGGAACTCCTGGCCAACCTCAGCCTGCAGAGGAGTCGCATGCTCATGGACCTGTGATTGGGGGCCAGCTGAGGAAGTATCTACAGCAGGAAAATAACAGTAAAAGCATAAGAGGCCGGAAGGGAAAACTACCTCAAGCATAATGAGATCATCAGCGGAATCGGAAGCCTCAGGCGGAGCGTTACCGAGGCGCGAGGCGTTGCCCATCTTGAGGTCCTGCCAATGGACGTAAGGGTCTGGGTCAACCTTGTCCAGGGGGCGCTTCCGGACGGGACCTCGCTTATCCGATTCGATGCGAGGGAAGCGGTCCTTGGCCTGACAACAAAAAAGGAAATGGTTAGCCACAACGCAACAGTTACCGGTATGTCAGCCCGGGTTGCACAGTTTCTTACTTCCTGAGTTGGGGGGTTGGTGGAGCTAAGAGGCAAGAGGCCCCACTCCCAGTCATCCGGCATGTCCGTTTGGCAGATTTGCTTAGCCTTGAGAACAACATCTGCTTTACTCAGAGGGAGGCCGGTGATCTTGGTGGGATCGCCGGGACCGTACATCTCGCTCATCTTGTGATCCCACCGCATAAGGGGAAGCACCCGGCGGGAGATGAAAGCGCGGATGATGTCGTCAGAACAAATGTCGGTATCCTTCATTAGCTTCTCCATGAAGCGTACCACCCGGTTCGTCTCGATGTGATTCGACCCAGGGTAGTAGCCCCAGTTAACCTTGGTGGGCGGCGCCGGGTTAAAGGCTGGCAGGTTGATGAGATCCGCGGCGCCGTCGTTCTTCACGTAAAAGAACGTTGATTGCCACAACCGGCAAGATTCAAGGCCGGAGAACTTAAAAAAGGGGCTCCCTTGGCGGGAGCCGATAATGCAAGACCCGCACTGAACGGGGGGTTTGGGCTTAGGGATTTCCTTGCCCTGGATCGAATTGATCCGAAGAGAGAAAAAGCGAGCGAAAGTCTCGCGGGTGGGGCAGATGCCGATGTATGCCTCCATAAAGGAAACATAGCAAGAAAGATAAAAAACGGCGTTGCCGGGAAGATGGTGAGGCTGAAGCTGGTAGAAGTTTAAGAACTGGCGAAAGAAGTCGGAGGCTGGAAGGCCGAAGCCGCGCTCAAAGTGAGCAAGAAAAACCACGAACTCACCAGGATTGAGAACCGGTTCGATTTCATCGCCAGGAAGCCGGTAGGATACTCCCTCCGGTATCCTCCTAGACCGGCGGAGCCAGTCGATCTCGTGTTGGGTAACATAGGAACCCCTCCAAGCCCGGCGTGTTTTCTTGGATAGATCTATCCCGGAGCCGTGGCTAGAGCTACCGGCCTCTTGATCTTGGCCGGCGTCAATTTCCATCCGGACTAGATTTGCGCTTAGCCCGTCGGAAGCACTACTTTCCTGATTACCGGAGGATGAAGAGGAAAGAAACTCCTCTGTGGACATGCGGATCTGAGAAGCCCCTGTATCTACTCGAAAAACAAGTTTCCCAAGAACTACCCTCACGCGAAGATCTACGAGTAAGAAGAAAAGCGAAAGAAAAGAGGAAGTAAATATTCCACCAACCCAAGATCTGGAAAGCAAGAGAAAGAAAGTAAATATGCATTGGGGCTCACCTGAGGCTGCGGGAGATGCGAAGGAGCAGAAGAAGCACCGCAGGAACTTGGTGCGGTGGAAAGCTTCACCACGGCAAGGAGAACGGCGCAGGTTCGTCGGGAGCGAGGCTCTGGCGGCGACCGGCGGCGACGAGAAAGCAAGGCGCGAAAGGCTCGAACTGCTCTGGAATGGGGGCGAATGCGAAGAAGGGGATGAAGATGAACTGCTCTGCCGTTATAACGAGAGAAGAGGAAGTGGGCCGGAAACCGTCGGGCTGCGGCGGTTCGCCTCGTGGGCCGCCACGTGGCGCAAACATACACGCACGAAATTAAGAGGCCACAGGGTCGCCGCACGGATCCGGTATGGCCAAAGGGATCCGGTGTGGCACATTAAGTGCTGGCGCAGAAGCCGAACCGAAGTGACCACTGACACTGACACGGCAGAAACAGTGCGCATGTCTCTGACAGGCACTACACCCAAGAAGTTCTCGACATCGCCGAGGAAGGAGTAAATGTCAAGGATACCGGAAGAAAAGATACCGGATCCACTTTGCAAAGAAAAAAGGGTATGAGTATAACGTGAGAAACCGGAGAGATCCGGAAGATAATGGAAAAAGGCTAAGGCAAAGAAGCCGGCATCTCTGAACAGGATACCGGAAGGATCAAACTGGTACCTTGTGAGAAAAGAACCTGGCATGGACCGTCGGATAAAATCCACCGGACTATACCAGCTTCGGAGACTAATGTTGGGGGGATGACCCCCGGTATGCCAAAGGCATGCCAAACCGAATGGTTTGAGCCATCAAGATACCGGTTTGATCTTCATTCCGGACTGCCAGTTTAGGCTTTTGGCTAAGGAAGCCTATACCGGTATGCCCAAAGAAGGACATGCCGGAATGAGCTAACAAGATACCGGACTACCGGTATGAGCAAGCTGGTCAAAGATTCCTTTAGGAGCTAGAAGACAAGGATGAGCTAAGCAAAGTGGCTTTAAACGAAGCCGTGACGTAAAAGACGAAGGTGACGCCCAAAGAAGCCGGAGGACATCAGCCTCCCTGATTAAAGAAGATACCGGCGTCATCTATGATTAAAGTAGCTTTATAAAGTAGCTTTGTAAAGTAGTTTGTCTGTTCAAAGATGCCATTAGGGTTTCTTCCCCTGTAAGCCACCCTCTCCTCTATATAAGGAGAGGGGGCAGCCTCCTTCACGGGCACGGAAGATAGACGATGAGATAGCACTAGCTCGTATGTAAGAAAACCACTTGTAATCATGTCCATGCAATAGAGAAGATCTAGAACGGAGTTCATCCTTGTGTCTCTCTTCTTCTACCTCTGGCCTTGGCCAAGTTCTTGAGGAAAGCACCCGGAAGTTCATCCTACCTGATCCAAAACCCTCCCCCAAATCCTCTAGCGTCCAACTCGGCCCCAGTTTAAGCCATCCCATGGCATCTGTCTGTTCACCACGACGACAGGTTTTTTAATTTTCTCTTCAAACACATCATGTCCTAATTCAAGATAAAGTTCATAAAGATCTCTAATTTTTTTGTTGTTTTCCATTAAGCCTAACTAGTGAAAATAAAAACAAGTACAGAGCTAGACATGATAACAAAAGAAATTAAATGCAAGTAACTAATTTTTTGTGTGTTTTTGATATAAAGCAAACAAGATAGTAAAATAAAATAAAGTAAAGCAAGACAAAAACAAAGTAAAGAGATTGGAAGTGGAGACTCCCCTAGCAGCGTGTCTTGATCTCCCCGGCAATGGCGCCAGAAAAAGAGCTTGATGCGCGTAGATGTACACATCCGTTGGGAACCCCAAGAGGAAGGTATGATGCGCACAGCAGCAAGTTTTCCCTCAGAAAAAAACCAAGGTTATCGAACCAGTAGGAGCCAAGAAGCACGTGAAGGTTGTTGGTGGAGGAATGTAGTGCGACGCAACACCAGTGAAACCGGCGCCAACGTGGAACCTGCACAACACAATCAAAGTACTTTGCCCCAACGTAACAGTGAGGTTGTCAATCTCACCGGCTTGCTGAAAACAAAGGATTAAGCGTATCGAGTGGAAGATGGTGTTTGTTTGCAAAGAACAGTAAAAACAGTAGAGTGTATTCAGATGTAAAATAATGGACCGGGGTCCACAGTTCACTAGTGGTGTCTCTCCAATAAGATAACTAACATGCTGGGTGAACAAATTACAGGCGGGCAATTGACAAATAAAGATTCAATACATACCAACGATGATTACTATGTGATTTAATCAGGGCATTACGACAAAGTACATAGACCGCTATCCAGCATGCATCTATGCCTAAATAATCCACCTTCAGGTTATCATCCGAACCCCTTCCACAATTAAGTTGTAAACAACAGATAATTGCATTAAGTATGGTGCGTAATGTAATCAACACAAATATCCTTAGACAAAGCATCAATGTTTTATCCCTAGTAGCAACAACACATCCACAACCTTAGAACCTACTGTCACGATCCCAGATTCAATGGAGGCATGAACCCACTATCGAGCATAATTACTCCCTCTTGGAGTTACAAGTATCAACTTGGCCAGAGCCTCTACTAGCAACGGAGAGCATGAAAGAACATAAACAACACATATATGATAGATTGATAATAAACTTTACATAATATTTTATATTCATCGGATCCCGCCAAACACAACATGTAGCATTACAAATAGATGATCTTGATCATGTTAGGCAGCTCACAAGATCTATACAATGATAGCACATGCGGAGAAGACAACCATCTAGCTACTGCTATGGACCCATAGTCCAAGGATGAACTACTCACGCATCAATCCGGAGGCGGGCATGATGATGTAGAGCCCCTCCGGTGATGATTCCCCTCTCCGGCAGGGTGCCGGAGGCGATCTCCTGAATCCCCCGAGATGGGATTGGCGGCGCGGCGTCTCTGGAAGGTTTTCCGTATCGTGGCTCTCGGTACTGCGGGTTTCTCAACGAAGGCTATTTGTAGGCGGAAGGGTAGGTCAGGAGGCGACGCGAGGGGCCCAAACCACAGGGCCGCGCGGCCAGGGCCTGGGCCGCGCCGCCCTGTTGTCTGGCCACCTCGTGGCCCCACTTCCTTTCCCCTTCGGTCTTCTGGAAGCTTCGTGTAAATATAGGACCCTGGGCGTTGATTTCGTCCAATTCCGAGAATATTTCCTTACTAGGATTTCTGAAACCAAAAACAGCAGAAAACAACAACTGGCACTTCGGCATCTTGTTAATAGGTTAGTGCCGGAAAATGTATAATAATGTTGTAAAGTATGTATTAAACATTCAAGTATTGTCATAAAAGTAGCATGGAACATAAGAAATTATAGATACGTTTGAGACGTATCATGGAGCAAGTCTCATGAGACGCGGTCATGTAAAGTTAGCCCGGGCCGCTTCATCCCACCATCCCGACCATTTTGTTCTACTCGTGCAATAGATCTATGCATAGAAATGGCTCTGATACCACTGTTGGGGTTCGTAGCATAGAAAACAAAAAATTCCTACGGCAAGACGAATAAATCCAAGATCTAATCTATGGAACACCCAAGATCTAATCTACAAGATCGAAGCAACGAGATTGATAAGAGACTAACCCTTGAAGATTTCCCAAGCCTACGAGATCAGATCTCGTTGTTGATGTAGACGATCATCCCCAGTGCTGCAATCCGGCAGCACTTCCGTACTCTGTCGCGCGTACGGTGTCGATGAAGCCCTTCCTCTCCTCGTTCCAGCGGGCAGCGGAGGTGTGGTAGATCTCTTCCAAAACCAAGCAGCACGGCGGCGTGGTGGTGGTGGTGGAGGAAGAAAAGCTGCAGGGCTTCGCCAAGCCGGAACAACATATGGTGGAGGAGAGAGGCGGCCAGAGGAGGGGGCAAATCATGGGATGGTGGCCGGCCACCCCCTCTCCTCTTTATATAGGGGGCCAGGTCGGCTGGGGTGGCCCCCTTTCCCATCTAGGGTTAGGGGGCGGCGGCCAAGTGGGGGGAAGAGGATTTCTCTCCCCCCCCCCCCCAAGTTGATCCCCCCCTAGGGTTTTTGGGGAGACCCTAGGGGTTGGCCGGCTGGGCCTTGAGGGGCTTGTGCCCCTGGCCCATTAGGCTAGAGAGCACCCCCTCGGCCCATGCTAGGCCTCCTTGGGTCATGGGCCCACTGGTGGGACCCCCGGAACCTTCTTGAACCTTCCTGGTCATCCACCGGAAAAATCCCAAACTTTTTCGAAACCTCTGTGATTAAGAAGGATTTTGCTTTCCAGTTTCATCTATTCTGTAACAGGTATTCCTTCCTTCATCTTGCACAACTATTGTCCTCCTACGGCATCACAGAATTTTTTTTTTTCGCTACATGCATATTATGAAGGTGCCGGTGGTGCATATGTATTTTAGCTTACATGCAAGTCCAGCGGAGATGGTTTGTATATATGTGAAGTGTCTTGGAATGGGAGTTATACCAATCGTCCGTGTGAAATTAAAAAATTGGTCTGTTAGTTTGCAGGTTCCATAGACTGTCTTTCCCTGCTGTTTTGGTGCAGGTTTCTGCATGAATATTCAGTCGCTGTCTTCCCTTGGTAGGCAGCTCACTGTACCCAATGCATGGCGCGGCCCTAACCATTGACTCACATAGGTGAGAGCAAGAGGGACGCGTGAAGGCAACGGGGGCGCTAGCAGACTAAAGAGAAGCCAGAGTCCAATTCCGAATTGTGTGTGCTGAACCGAAGAAATTAAAATAGAAAACGTACACTGTTAGCTCTGCCAAGGATACATACACAATTGCTCAGCCAATTTTGGCTCCTCTTTAGTGCTTTTGCATTGACATATTCTGTTGAACTATTGATTTTATTTGGTCAAGCCATGCGAAGGAGTCTATATCCAGCTTGAACAAGCCCAAGAGGCAATAATAAATTAGTTATTGTTATATCTTACTGTTCATGATAAATGTTTGCATCCCATGCTATAATTCTATTAACCGAAACATTGATACATGTGTGTTATGTAAACAATAAGGAGTCCCTAGTAAGCCTCTTGTATAACTAGCTTGTTGATTAATGGATGATCATGGTTTTGTGATCATGAACATTGGATGTTATTAATAACAAGGTTATGTCATTAGGTGAATGATATAATGGACACACACCCAAATGAGCGTAGCATAAGATCAAGTCATTAAGTTCAATTTGCTATAAGCTTTCGATACATAGTTGCCTAAGTCCTTCGACCATGAGAACATGTAAATCACTTACACCGGAAGGGTACTTTGATTACATCAAACGCCATTGCGTAAATGGGTGGTTATAAAGATGGGATTAAGTATTCGGAAAGTGTGAGTTGAGGAATATGGATCATTAGTGGGATTTGTCCATCCTGATGACAGATAGATATACTCTGGGCCCTCTCGGTGGAATTTCATCTGATTAGCTTGCAAGCATATGAATAGTTCATAAGAGATCACATACCACGGTACGAGTAAAGAGTACTTGTCGGTAACGAGGTTGAACAAGGTATGGAGATACCGATGATCGAACCTCGGACAAGTAAAATATCGCGTGACAAAGGGAATCGGCATCGTATGTAAATGGTTCAATCGATCACTAAGTCATCGTTGAATATGTGGGAGCCATTACGGATCTCCAGATCCCGCTATTGGTTATTGCTCGGAGAGGAGTCTCGACCATGTCTGCATAGTTCACGAACCGTAGGGTGATGCGCTTAAGGTTCGAGGTCGCATAAGTAGATTCGGAATATGAGATGGAGACCAAAGTTTGTTCGGAGTCTCGGATGGGATCCAGGACATCACGAGGAGGTCCGGAATGGTCCGGAGAATAAGATTCATATAAGGGAAATTAATTTCTGGGGTTCGGAAAAAGTTCAGGATTTTCCGGTGGAAGACCGAGAAGGTTCTAGAAGGTTCTGGAGGGACCCCTAGTGGGCCCACGACCACGGGAGGGGCCACTTGGGCCAAGGGGTGCTGCCTTGCCCTAATGGGCCAGGCGCACCAAGCCCTAAAGGCCCAAGCCGGCCACAACCCTAGGGTTTAGGGGAAACCCTAAATTTGGAAGGCTTGGGGGGAAGGAAAGTTCCCCCTCCCCCTTTGGCCGGCCCTAGATGGGTTTGGGCGTGGGGGGCACCCCAACCGACCCTCCCCACTATATAAAGAGGGGAGGGGTGGCCGGCCAAGTCCCCAAACCTGAAACCCTAGCCGCCACCTCTCCTCCCTCCTCTTTCTCTCTGCTGCGGCTTAGGCGAAGCCCTGCAGAGATTCTCCTCCACCACCACCACCACGCCGTCGTGCTGCTGGGATTCCGAGGGGATCTACCACACCTCCGCTGCCCGCTGGAACGGGGAGAGGAAGGGCTTCATCGACACCGTACGCGCGACCGAGTACGGAAGTGCTGCCGGATTGTAGCATTGGGGATGATCGTCTACACCAACAACGAGATCTAATCTCGTAGGCTTTGGAAATCTTCGAGGGTTAGTCTCATATCAATCTCGTTGCTCCGATCTTGTAGATTAGATCTTGGGTGTTCCATAGATTAAATCTTGGATTTATTCGTCTTGCAGTAGGAATTGTTTTGTTTTCTATGCTACGAACCCCTACAGTGGTATCAGAGCCATGTCTATGCATAGATCTGTTGCACGAGTAGAACACAATGGTTTTGTGGGCGTTGATGCTTTTGTTTCTTTAGTTTATGTACTTTGCATCTTGCGGGATGGTGGGATGAAGCGGCCCGGGCTAACTTTACATGACCGCGTCTCATGAGACTTGCTCCACGCTTGACATGCAACTTGTATTGCATAAGTGGCTTTGAGGGTGTCTGTCTCTCCCACCATAGTGAAGATTCCAATTTGCACTTTCTATTGTCAACACTAGTATCACCGTTGTGGTTCATGTTCGTAGGTAGATTGGATCTTACTCGAAAACCCTAAACCACGTAAAATATGCAAACCAAATTAGAGGCGTATGATACGTCTCCAACGTATCGATAATTTCTTATGTTCCATGCCACTTTATTGATGATACCTACATGTTTTATGCACATTATATGTCATATTTATGCATTTTCTGGAACTAACCTATTAACAAGATGCCGAAGAGCCGATTCTTTGTTTCTCGCTGTTTTTGGTTTCAGAAATCCTAGTAAGGAAATATTCTCGGAATTGGACGAAATCTTCGCCCAGGGTCCTATTTTTGCACGGAGCTTCCAGAAGACCGAAGAGGGAAGGAAGTGGGGCCACGAGGCGCCGACACCATAGGCCGGCGCGGCCCAGGCCCTAGCCGCGCCGACCTAGGGTGTGGGGCCCTCGTGTGGCCCCCGCGTTGCCCTTTCGCCTACTTAAAGCCTCCGTCGCGAAAACCCCGGTACCGAGAGCCACGATACGGAAAACCTTCCGGAGACGCCGCCGCCGCGAGTCCCATCTCGGGGGATTCGGAGATCGCCTCCGGCACCCTGTCGGAGAGGGGATTCATCTCCCGGAGGACTCTTCATCGCCATGATCGCTCTCGGAGTGATGAGTGAGTAGTTCACCCCTGGACCATGGGTCCATAGCAGTAGCTAGATGGTCGTCTTCTCCTTGTTGTGCTTCATTGTTGGATCTTGTGAGCTGCCTAACATGATCAAGATCATCTATATGTAATTCTATATGTTGTGTTGGTCGGGATCCGATGGATAGAGAATACTATGTTATGGTGATTATCAATCTATTGTTTATGTGTTGTTTATGATCTTGCATGCTCTCCGTTATTAGTAGAGGCTCTGGCCAAGTTTTTGCTCTTAACTCCAAGAGGGGGTATTTATGCTCGATAGTGGGTTCATGCCTGCATTGACACCAGGACGAGTGACGTAAAGTTCTAAGGTTGTGTTGTGTTGTTGCCACTAGGGATAAAACATTGATGCTATGTCTAAGGATGTAGTTGTTGATTACATTACGCACCATACTTAATGCAATTGTCTGTTGCTTAGCAACTTAATACTGAATGGGGTTCGGATGATAACCTGAAGGTGGACTTTTTAGGCATAGATGCGGTTGGATGGCGGTCTATGTACTTTGTCGTAATGCCCAATTAAATCTCACTATATTTATCATATCATGTATATGCATTGTTATGCCTTTCTCTATTTGTCAATTGCCCGACTGTAATTTGTTCACCCAACATGCTTTTATTTTATGGGAGAGACACCTCTAGTGAACTGTGGACCCCGGTCCTATTCTTTACATAGCATACAATCTATCGCAATTGTGTTTTACTCGTTTTCTTTGCAATCATCTTCCACTCGATACGTTTAATCCTTTGTTACAGCAAGCCGGTGAGATTGACAACCTCATCTGTTTCGTTGGGGCAAAGTACTTTGGTTTTGTTGTGCAGATTCCACGTTGGCGTCGGAATCCCGTTGTTGCGCCGCATCACATTTCGCCACCATCAACCTTCAACGTGCTTCTTGGCTCCTACTCGGTTCGATTAAACCTTGGTTTCATACTGAGGAAACTTGCTTCTATACGCATCATACCTTCCACTTGCGGTTCCCAACGGACGTGTGCATCTACGCGTATCAAGCTAAATTTCTGGCGCCGTTGCCGGGGAGATCAAGACACGCTGCAAGGGGAGTCTCCACTTCTCAATCTCTTTACTTTGTTTTTGTCTTGCTTTATTTTATTTACTACTTTGTTTGCTGCACCTAAACAAAACACAAAAAAATTAGTTGCTAGTTTTACTTTATTTACTGTCTTGCTCTCTATATCAAAAACACAAAAAAATTAGTTACTTGCATTTACTTTATCTAGTTTGTTTTATTTTGCGTTGCTAAAATGAATACCCCTGAAAATACTAAGTTGTGTGACTTCACAAGTGCAAATAATAATGATTTCCTATGCACACCTATTGCTCCACCTGCTACTACAGCCAGAATTCTTTGAAATTAAACCTGCTTTACTGAATTTGGTTATGAGAGATCAATTTTCTGGTGTTAGTTCTGATGATGCTGCTGCCCATCTCAATAATTTTGTTGAACTTTGTGAAATGCAAAAGTATAAGGATGTAGATGGTGATATTATTAAATTGAAAGTGTTTCCTTTCTCATTAAGAGGAAGAGCTAAAGATTGGTTGCTATCTTTGCCTAAGAATAGTATTGATTCATGGACTAAATGTAAGGATGCTTTTATTGGTAGATATTATCCTCCCGCTAAAATTATATCTTTGAGAAGTAGCATAATGAATTTTAAGCAATTAGATACTGAACATGTTGCTCAAGCATGGGAGAGAATGAAAACTTTGGTAAAGAATTGCCCAACCCATGGACTGACTACTTGGATGATCATCCAAACCTTCTATGCAGGACTAAATTTTTCTTCGCGGAATTTATTGGATTCAGCTGCTGGAGGTACCTTTATGTCCATCACATTGGGGCGGCTACAAAACTTCTTGATGATATGATGATAAATTACTCTGAATGGCACACGGAAAGAGCTCCACAAGGTAAGAAGGTAAATTCGTTGAAGAAACCTCTTCCTTGAGTGATAAGATTGATGTGATTATGTCTATGCTTGTGAATGGTAGATCTAATGTTGATCCAAATAATGTTCCTTTAGCTTCATTGGTTGCTCAAGAAGAAAATGTTGATGTGAATTTCATTAAAAATAATAATTTCAACAACAATGCTTATAGGAACAACTCTGGTAACAACTATAGGCCATATCCTTCTGTTAATGGTAATGGTTATGGTAATTCTTATGGGAATTCTTACAATAATAATAGGAGTGTACCCTCTGGTCTTGAAGCCATGCTTAAAGAATTTATTAGTACACAAACTGCTTTTAACAAATCTGTTGAAGAAAAGCTTGATAAAATTGATACTATTGCTTCTAGAGTTGATAGGCTTGCCTCCGATGTTAATCTTTTAAAATTAAAAGTTATGCCTAATAATGATATTGATAATAAGATTACTACTACAGCAAATGCCATCCAAGTTAGAATTAATGAGAATATAAGATTAATGGCTGAATTGCGTGCTAGGTGGGATAGAGAAGAAAATGAAAAACTAGCTAAAGAGAATAATGTAGCTAAAGTTTGGACTATTACCACCACTAGTAATGCTAATTCTTCACATGTTGCTGCAGCTCCTACTATCAATGGTAAAATAATTGGTGTTGGCAATGTTTCTACTCCTAGTGCAAAGCGTACAAAACTGCCTGAAATTGCTAAAACTGCTGAAACTGCTTGTGATAAAGCTGCTGAAATTTTTTCCAACCTTGGGAACAATGATCCCATTGCTGTAGCTCATAATGATTTAGATTTTGATGATTGCCACATCTCTGAAGTTATAAAGTTCTTACAAAAACTTGCTAAAAGTCCTAATGCTAGTGCTATAAATTTAGCCTTTACAAAACATATTACAAATGCTCTCATAAAAGCTAGAGAAGAGAAACTAAAACTTGAAACTTCTATTCCTAGAAAGTTAGAAGATGGTTGGGAGCCCATCATTAAAATGAAATTCAATGACTTTGAATGTAATGCTTTATGTGATCTTGGTGCAAGTATTTCCGTTATGCCTAAAAAGATTTATGATATGCTTGACTTGCCACCATTGAAAAATTGTTATTTGGATGTTAATCTTGCCGATAATGTTAAAAAGAAACCTTTGGGGAGGATTGATAATGTGTACATTATGGTTAACAATAACCTTGTCCCCGTTGATTTTGTTGTCTTGGATATCGAATGCAATGCATCTTGTCCTATTGTGTTGGGAAGACCTTTTCTTCGAACTGTTGGTGATGTTATTGATATGAGGGAAGGTAATATTAAATATCAATTTCCTCTCAAGAAAGGTATGGAACACTTTCCTAGAAAGAGAATGAAGTTGCCTTTTGATTCTATTATTAGAACAAGTTATGATGTTGATGCTTCATCTCTCGATGTTACTTGATTTGCACTTTCTGCGCCTAGCTGAAAGGCGTTAAAGAAAAGCGCTTATGGGAGACAACCCATGTTTTTACTACAGTAATTTTTTGTTTTGTTGAGTCTTGGAAGTTGTTTACTACTGTAGCAACCTCTCCTTATCATGTTTTTGTGCCAAGTAAAGTTTCTATGTCAAAGTTGATGTTATATTTGGGATCGCTGCGCAGAAACAGCATTGCTGTCTGTCACGAATCTGGGCACAGGCCTCTGTAGAAAATTCGAAAAAATCTGCCAATTTACGAGCGTGATCCTCAGATATGTACGCAACTTTCATTAGTTTTGAGTTTTTCCATTTGAGCAAGTCTGGTGCCATTTTAAAATTCGTCTTTACGGACTGTTCTGTTTTTGACAGATTCTGACTTTTATTTCGCATTGCCGTATTTGCTATATTGAATGAATTTCTTTGATCCATTAATGTCCAGTAGCTTTATGCAATGTCCAGAAGTGTAAAGAATGTTTGTGTCACCTCTGAATGTGTGAATTATTAATTGTGCACTAACCCTCTAATGAGTTTGCTTGAAGTTTGGTGTGAAAGAAGTTTTCAAGGGTTAAGAGAGGAGAATGATATACTATGATCAAGAGGAGTGAAAGCTCTAAGCTTGGGGATGCCCCCGTGGTTCACCCCTGCATATTTTAAGAAGACTCAAGCGTCTAAACTTGGGGATGCCCAAGGCATCCCCTTCTTCATCGACAACATCATCAGGTTCCTCCCCTGAAACTATATTTTTATTCAATCACATCTTGTGTTCTTTACTTGGAGCGTCGGTTTGTTTTTGTTTTTGTTTTGTTTGAATAAAATGGATCCTAGCATTCACTTTGTGGGAGAGAGACACGCTCCGCTGTTGCATATGGACACATATGTCCTTAGGCTTTACTCATAATGTTCAAGGCGAAGTTTCCTCTTCGTTAAATTGTTATATGGTTGGAATTGGAAAATGCTACATGTAGTAATTCTAAAATGTCTTGGATAATGTGATACTTGGCAATTGTTGTGCTCATGTTTAAGCTCTTGCATCATATGCTTTGCACCCATTAATGAAGAAATACATAGAGCTTGCTAAAATCTGATTTGCATATTTGGTCTCTCTAAGGTCTAGATAATATCTAGTATTGAGTTTTGAACAACAAGGAAGACAGTGTAGAGTCTTATAATGTTTACAATATGTCTTTTATGTGAGTTTTGCTGCACCGGTTCATCCTTGAGTTTGCTTCAAATAACCTTGCTAGCCTAAACCTTGTATCGAGAGGGAATACTTCTCAGGCATCCAAAATCCTTGAGCCAACTACTATGCCATTTGTGTCCACCATACCTACCTACTACATGGTATTTTTCCGCCATTCCAAAGTAAATTGCTTGAGTGCTACCTTTAAAATTCCATCATTCACCTTTGCAATATATAGCTCATGGGACAAAATAGCCTTAAAAACTATCGTAGTATTGAATATGTACTTATGCACTTTATATTTTATTAAGTTGCTTGTTGTGCGATAACCATGCTTATGGGGAACGCCATCAACTATTGTTGAATATCATGTGAGTTGCTATGCATGTCCGTCTTGTCTGAAGGATCTATCATTTTAGTGGTTGGAGCATGCAAAATTGTTAGAGAAGAACATTGGGCCGCTAACTAAAGCCATGAATCATGGTTGAAGTTTCAGTTTTGGACATATATCCTCAATCTCATATGAGAACAATAATTGTTGCTACATGCTTATGCATTAAAGAGGAGTCCATTATACTGTTGTCCATGTTGTCCCGGTATGGATGTCTAAGTTGAGAATAATCAAAAGCGAGAAATCCAAAATGCGAGCATTCTCCTTAGACCTTTGTACGGGCGGCATGGAGGTACCCCTTTGTGACACTTGGTTGAAACATGGCATGCAAAGATCCGGTAGTCCAAGCTAAGTAGGACGAGGTGCGGACACTATTAGTACACTATGCATGAGGCTTGCAACTTGTAAGATATAATTTACATAACTCATATGCTTTATTACTACCGTTGACAAAATTGTTTCATGTTTTCAAAATAAAAGCTCTAGCACAAATACAGCAATCGATGCTTTCCTCTTTGAAGGACCATTCTTTTACTTTTACTTTTGAGTCAGTTTACCTATCTCCCTCCACCTTAAGAAGCAAACACTTGTGTGAACTGTGCATTGATTCCTACATACTTGCATATTGCACTTGTTATATTACTTTATGTTGACAATATCCATGAGATATACATGTTATAAGTTGAAAGCAACCGCTGAAACTTAATCTTCCTTTGTGTTGCTTCAATACCTTTACTTTGATTTATTGCTTTATGAGTTAACTCTTATGCAAGACTTATTGATGCTTGTCTTGAAGTACTATTCATGAAAAGTCTTTGTCATATGATTCACTTGTTTACTCATGTCATTACCTTTGTTTTGATCGCTGCATTCATTACATATGTTTACAAATAGTATGATCAAGATTATGATGGCATGTTACTTCAGAAATTATCTAGGTTATCGTTTTACCTGCTCGGGACGAGCAGAACTAAGCTTGGGGATGCTGATACGTCTCCAACGTATCGATAATTTCTTATGTTCCATGCCACTTTATTGATGATACCTACATGTTTTATGCACATTATATGTCATATTTATGCATTTTCTGGAACTAACCTATTAACAAGATGCCGAAGAGCCGATTCTTGTTTTACGCTGTTTTGGTTTCAGAAATCCTAGTAAGGAAATATTCTCGGAATTGGACGAAATCTTCGCCCAGGGTCCTATTTTTGCACGGAGCTTCCAGAAGACCGAAGAGGGAAGGAAGTGGGGCCACGAGGCGCCGACACCATAGGCCGGCGCGGCCCAGGCCCTGGCCGCGCCGACCTAGGGTGTGGGGCCCTCGTGTGGCCCCCGCGTTGCCCTTCCGCCTACTTAAAGCCTCCGTCGCGAAAACCCCAGTACCGAGAGCCACGATACGGAAAACCTTCCAGAGACGCCGCCGCCGCGAATCCCTGTTATCACCAGAATTTGACCAGGTCAGAGGTGGGCCGCGATCAAGATGGACTTGACGATATATGCGTGGGAGAGATATGTGAATCGGCCTTGTGTATCAAGTTTGGGCTAGTTAGCCCGTGTATCTTAATATAGTAGGTTACGTAGAAGTTAGAGTTTATCTCGTGCACGGTTTGGTGCACGCCCACATTAGAAAGTCCCCTGGACTATAAATATGTATCTAGGGTTTATGGAATAAACAACAACCAATGTTCAACACAAACCAATCTCGGCGCATCGCCAACCCCTTCGTCTCGAGGGTTTCTCCAGTAAGCACCATGCTGCCTAGATCGCATCTTGCGATCTAGGCAGCACTGGCCTGCCTACGTTGTTCATGCGTTGCTCGTCGCTGAAGCCTTTTTGATGGCGAGCAGCGTAGTTATCATAGATGTGTTAGGGTTAGCATTGTTCTTAGTATCATATGCTTGTCGTAGTGCAACCCTTGCGCATCTAGCCGTCCTTGTACCTCATCATGGGTGCGGGGCGGCACCCGCTTGATCATTATTTAGTAGATCTGATCCGTTACGGTTGCTCCTTGATTCATCAAGGATTAGTTTAACATCTGCAATAGTTAGGCTTTACAAAGGGTTGGAGGATCCATCGGCGTGTAGGGTGTAGTTTGCTGGCCCTAGACAGGACGTTCCGAGGATCAACCTCGTGTTGGTTTTTAGGCCTTGTCTAGGTTTGGCTTACGATCACCGTGCGCGAGCGCGAGGCCCAATCGTGAGTAGGATGATCCGATTATGCGGTGAAAACCCTAAATCGTCGTGGATCTCATATGCTTTATCTTGATCAAGCAGGACCACCATATATTCGGCCACCTTGGACGAATCATGGGTGGATCGGCTCCATGAGCCGATTCACGGAGATAACTCGAGAGCCGATCGAGGCTCGTATTCAATGTGTACGTGTGTGCCCTGCAGGAAACTAAGCGAGGCATCATCCACACCTTCCCGACCAGGTATAGGTCGGTGGCACGCCCTTGCAATTTGCATCGGCGCGCGACCAGGAGGCTTTGCGGGCCGTCGCTCTGAGGGACTGGGGCCAGCCGCAGCCCTAGTTGTTCCCGGCTCTACGGTGTTGACCAGTCGCTGCCCACCAGTGGGTTTCTGACGTCAACACATTCTGGCACGCCCGGTGGGACATAAGATAAGATATCTGCTCTCGTCAACACATTCCGTCAAGATGGCAAGCGCTACGTCACAGAGGGAGAAGTGAAGAACATAAGATATCAACGACCCCTCTCTGATCACCTCCTCAACAAGTATGTGAGTCGGTATGACCAACGCCGGCGACACGGCGACGATGATGAAAGAGATCGTCTGGCCAGAAACGACAGAAGGCATCGTCGGCATAATCACGATGAGGAGCGGCAGGAGCGCCGCGCTAGGGAGCAAGACGACACGGGCAGGCATTGGGACTGCCCCTTCTTCAGACACTGCTGGGATTCAGGAATGAGCCGATTGCCTACGATCGGCAATTGCCCAGAATGCAATCGTAAGAAGAAGGAGGCAGCCAACGTGTCCGTGTTCGAGCGCTTAGGGCCTCTCCCACCACAAAGCGGACGTGCTTGAGACCCCTCGGTTGGAAGATCTCGAGGATTCGGAGGACGAGGGGGAAGACGAAGAAGACAGGTACCACCGTCCAAGGTGGTGCCTCGATGGTCTCAGCCATTCACAAAAGCGCAGGGTTCAGCGATTGCGCGGTCTGGAGGAAGCCGAAAGGTTGTACTTGTATACGCTAAGGAAGGCACGGCCTGATCTGGCTGCGAAAGTCCAGCGAACCCTGGATGAGGAGGGACTGCCGCAAAGAAAAGAGTGGCGCCCCAAGCAAAGGAAAGCCGATGATGAAACATCGGCTGGCACAAACATGGTGCTCGTTCGTCCGGCGAAGTGTAGAGCTCCACGATTACACGATGCACCCGAGGTGGACAACAGCAAGCGCACCAACGTGGTAAAGTCAGAGATTGGGCTGGTTTTATCCACCGGCCTGGACGAGTAGCAAGACTACGTCAATAAGGAAACATGGCGAGGCTGATCCTTGCGATCGGCCCCCCCAAGGGATGTTACAAAACCTTCACTGAGCAAGCAACGTGGAGGCCGATTCCAGCAATCGGCCAAGATTATCCTCACCATCTATTTTGCCTGGGATCAACGTTTGACCCAACAGGGACTACCTGAAGAGCCGATACCATCAATTCTCTTGACAGAATCGGCTCGGGGGGCACCTAGGTGGATAAAACACGAGGATATGAGATAATACTATCAAGTATGGGGGCCGATACACAAATCGGCCTAAAAATTTAAATTTTTTTGAGCACAGCCGATGCAGCGGACATCGACTTAAGGATATAAAAGCCGATGCATGGACATCGACTCAAGAGGAATAACTGTCAGGGGATCAATGGAACTGGAGCTGCTGATCCTTCCAAAACCTTTCCAAGAGCACGGGCTTCTCGCGTGTAAGCATCGATGTTCTGGAGAGCCGATTTTGTTGAAAACGGCTAACATGGCGCTACGAGGGGGAATCTGATGATGGTCGGTTCAGATGGTCCACTTTTATCCTCGCCCTGATCAAGGCTCGGGGGCAACAGACCTGTACCTACCGGAAGGAGAATCATCAGTTGAAGGATGTCGAAGGACCGGTGCGTTGCTATCGGCTCATTATGCATTGGCAAAGGGGGACAAATCGGCAAAATCATGACGGAGGAAAGTCGGCTAAAGGCAAGATCAAACTGGGAAAGTTCTTCATTGATGGACGAGAGTTCTTACACAAAGAGCTGTTTGCTCTCAAAAGGAAGTCCTAGGGGATACATTGCCCGCCTACTACTATTGGCCCTATGCTACGATCCTATCTAGGGGTCGTCGCTGCCCTCGTCGTTGTCGCCGTCGCCGCTGTCGTTGGCGCTGCTCCCCGCCCGCTCGTCGTCGCTGCTCCGGCCGACCGCCAACGAGACCCTCGTTGTCCTCATCTTCATCATCAGCGTCGTCATCGTCACTCGTCGACGTCGCTGAGGTTCCCGAGCCGAGGCGGTGGCGTTTGGCCGGCGGCTCGTCGGAGGAGCCGTCGTCCTCTTCTTCCTCCTCCTCCACCGCCTCCGCAGAGGATGTGGCCCCATCCCGAGGGAAGCGATCGTCCTCGCTTTCTTCCACCGCTTCCCTTTTGACGAGGAAGCGGAGATCGCTCTCCCCATCAGTCAGGGACTTGTCGTCCTCTGACCAGATGGAGAAATCATGGCTGGGCTCATCCCCGGCCTCGATGGCGCGGCGAGTGTTGGCCGCATGGACCTCCGCTGGGTTCCACTCCGGCGTCGGCTCGCGGGAAGAGGAGGACTCGATGGGGAAGCCCGACGAGGCGGAGGAAGAAGAAGACATGGTGGCTCAGGAGGGTTTTTTATGATGCCAATGCGAAAGGGGACGAAGAGGAGAACTGTTCGATGCGGTTAAATGAAAGGGCATGGAGTAAATACTCGAACAGTTTCCGAGGGGGTGGTGCCGAAACTGTCAAATCGTGCAGAGGGGTTGGGAAGGCAAGTTGTCATGATGAAGGACTCTGCGACGGTTCTGCTCTGCCACGACATGACCCGACGAAGGAAAAGCGTGATGATTTTGGAAATGTCATTTCCAAAACCAGGGGGCATGTGTTATCACCAGAATTTGACCAGGTCAGAGGTGGGCCGCGATCAAGATGGACTTGACGATATATGCGTGGGAGAGATATGTGAATCGGCCTTGTGTATCAAGTTTGGGCTAGTTAGCCCGTGTATCTTAATATAGTAGGTTACGTAGAAGTTAGAGTTTATCTCGTGCACGGTTTGGTGCACGCCCACATTAGAAAGTCCCCTGGACTATAAATATGTATCTAGGGTTTATGGAATAAAAAACAACCAACGTTCAACACAAACCAATCTCGGCGCATCGCCAACCCCTTCGTCTCGAGGGTTTCTCCAGTAAGCACCATGCTGCCTAGATCGCATCTTGCGATCTAGGCAGCACGAGCCTGCCTACGTTGTTCATGCGTTGCTCGTGCTCGAAGCCTTTTTGATGGCGAGCAACGTAGTTATCATAGATGTGTTAGGGTTAGCATTGTTCTTAGTATCATATGCTGTCGTAGTGCAACCCTTGCGCATCTAGCCGTCCTTGTACCTCATCATGGGTGCGGGGCGGCACCCCGCTTGATCATTATTTAGTAGATCTGATCCGTTACGGTTGCTCATTGATTCATCAAGGATTAGTTTAACATCTGCAATAGTTAGGCCTTACAAAGGGTTGGAGGATCCAGCGGCGTGTAGGGTGTAGTTTGCTGGCCCTAGACAGGACGTTCCGAGGATCAACCTCGTGTTGGTTTTTAGGCCTTGTCTAGGTTTGGCTTACGATCACCGTGCGCGAGCGCGAGGCCCAATCGTGAGTAGGATGATCCGATTATGCGGTGAAAACCCTAAATCGTCGTGGATCTCATATGCTTTATCTTGATCAAGCAGGACCACCATATATTCGGCCACCTTGGACGAATCATGGGTGGATCGGCTCCATGAGCCGATTCACAGGATAACCTGAGAGCCGATCGAGGCTCGTATTCAATGTGTACGTGTGTGCCCTGCAGGAAACTAAGCGAGGCATCATCCACACCTTCCTGACCAGGTATAGGTCAGGTGGCACGCCCTTGCAATTTGCATCGGCGCGCGACCAGGAGGCTTTGCGGGCCGTCGCTCTGAGGGACTGGGGCCAGCCGCAGCCCTAGTTGTTCCCGGCTCTACGGTGTTGACCAGTCGCTGCCCGCCAGTGGGTTTCTGACGTCAACAATCCCATCTCGGGGGATTCAGGAGATCGCCTCCGGCACCCTGCCGGAGAGGGGATTCATCTCCCGGAGGACTCTTCATCGTCATGATCGCCTCCGGAGTGATGAGTGAGTAGTTCACCCCTGGACCATGGGTCCATAGCAGTAGCTAGATGGTCGTCTTCTCCTTGTTGTGCTTCATTGTTGGATCTTGTGAGCTGCCTAACATGATCAAGATCATCTATATGTAATTCTATATGTTGTGTTTGTCGGGATCCGATGGATAGAGAATACTATGTTATGGTGATTATCAATCTATTGTTTATGTGTTGTTTATGATCTTGCATGCTCTCCGTTATTAGTAGAGGCTCTGGCCAAGTTTTTGCTCTTAACTCCAAGAGGGGGTATTTATGCTCGATAGTGGGTTCATGCATGCATTGACACCTGGGACAGTGACAGAAAGTTCTAAGGTTGTGTTGTGCTGTTGCCACTAGGGATAAAACATTGATGCTATGTCTAAGGATGTAGTTGTTGATTACATTACGCACCATACTTAATGCAATTGTCTATTGCTTAGCAACTTAATACTGAATGGGGTTCGGATGATAACCTGAAGGTGGACTTTTTAGGCATAGATGCAGTTGGATGGCGGTCTATGTACTTTGTCGTAATGCCCAATTAAATCTCACTATATTTATCATATCATGTATATGCATTGTTATGCCTTTCTCTATTTGTCAATTGCCCGACTGTAATTTGTTCACCCAACATGCTTTTATCTTATGGGAGAGACACCTCTAGTGAACTGTGGACCCCGGTCCTATTCTTTACATAGCATACAATCTACTGCAATTGTGTTTTACTGTTTTCTTTGCAATCATCTTCCACTCGATACGTTTAATCCTTTGTTACAGCAAGCCGGTGAGATTGACAACCTCACTGTTTCGTTGGGGCAAAGTACTTTGGTTTTGTTGTGCAGATTCCACGTTGGAGTCGGAATCCCTGTTGTTGCGCCGCATCACATTTCGCCACCATCAACCTTCAACGTGCTTCTTGGCTCCTACTGGTTCGATTAAACCTTGGTTTCATACTGAGGGAAACTTGCTTCTATACGCATCATACCTTCCACTTGGGGTTCCCAACGGACGTGTGCATCTACGCATATCAGCGTCTAACTTGTTTTTGCAGGGTTTGGTGATGTGATATGGCCATGATGTGATGATGATTATATTTGATGTATGAGATGTTCATTGTTGTATTATGGCAACCGGCAGGAGCCTAATGGTTGTCGTTAATTTTTGTTAAAGACCTGCGTGTCTATTCATCATGTAATAGCTTTATTTCAAGTAGTTGTCATAGTAGCTATAAGTGATGGACAACCATGAAGCAGCGCCACGGACCTTGGTGCAATGATGGTGATGATGGAGATCATGATCATGTGCTTTGGAGATGGAGATCAAAAGCACAAGAAGAAAGGCCATATCATATCACATATTATGAATTGCATGTGATGTTAATCTTTTATGCATCTTATCTTGCTTAGATCGCGACGGTAGCATTATAAGATGATCCCTCACATTAATATCAAGATAATAAAGTGTTCTCCCCTCGTATGCACCGTTGCTACAGTTCGTTGATGCGCATAGATGTACACATCCGTTGGGAACCCCAAGAGGAAGGTATGATGCGCACAGCAGCAAGTTTTCCCTCAGAAAGAAACCAAGGTTATCGAACCAGTATGAGCCAAGAAGCACGTGAAGGTTGTTGGTGGAGGAATGTAGTGCGGCGCAACACCAGTGAAACCGGCGCCAACGTGGAACCTGCACAACACAATCAAAGTACTTTGCCCCAACGTAACAGTGAGGTTGTCAATCTCACCGGCTTGATGAAAACAAAGGATTAAGCGTATCGAGTGGAAGATGGTGTTTGTTTGCAAAGAACAGTAAAAACAGTAGAATGTATTCAGATGTAAAATAATGGACCGGGGTCCACAGTTCACTAGTGGTGTCTCTCAAATAAGATAACTAACATGCTGGGTGAACAAATTACAGGCGGGAAATTGACAAATAAAGATTCAATACATACCAACAATGATTACTATGTGATTTAATCAGGGCATTACGACAAAGTACATAGACCGCTATCCAGCATGCATCTATGCCTAAATAATCCACCTTCAGGTTATCATCCGAACCTCTTCCAGTATTAAGTTGTAAACAACAGATAATTGCATTAAGTATGGTGCATAATGTAATCAACACAAATATCCTTAGACAAAGCATCAATGTTTTATCCCTAGTAGCAACAGCACATCCACAACCTTAGAACCTACTCGTCACGATCCCGAGATTCAATGGAGGCATGAACCCACTATCGAGCATAATTACTCCCTCTTGGAGTTACAAGTATCAACTTGGCCAGAGCCTCTACTAGCAACGGAGAGCATGCAAGAACATAAACAACACATATATGATAGATTGATAATCAACTTGACATAATATTCTATATTCATCAGATCCCGCCAAACACAACATGTAGCATTACAAATAGATGATCTTGATCATGTTAGGCAGCTCACAAGATCTAAACAATGATAGCACATGCGGAGAAGACAACCATCTAGCTACTGTTATGGACCCATAGTACAAGGATGAACTACTCACGCATCAATCCGTAGGCGGGCATGATGATGTAAAGCCCCTCCGGTGATGATTCCCCTCTCCGGCAGGGTGCCGGCGGCGATCTCCTGAATCCCCCGAGATGGGATTCGCGACGGCGGCGTCTCTGGAAGGTTTTCCGTATCGTGGCTCTCTGTACAGGGGGTTTCGCGACGAAGGCTATTTGTAGGCGGAAGGGTAGGTCAGGAGGCGACGCGAGGGGCCTAGACCACAGGGCCGCGCGGCCAGGGCCTGGGCCGCGCCGCCCTGTTGTCTGGCCACCTCGTGGCCCCGCTTCGTGTACTCTTCGGTCTTCTGGAAGCTTCGTGGAAAAATAGGACCCTGGGCGTTGATTTCGTCCAATTCCGAGAATATTTCCTTACTAGGATTTCTGAAACCAAAAACAGCAGAAAACAGCAACTGGCACTTCGGCATCTTGTTAATAGGTTAGTGCCGGAAAATGTATAATACTGCTGTAAAGTATGTATAAAACATTCAAGTATTGTCATAAAAGTAGCATGGAACATAAGAAATTATAGATACGTTTGAGACGTATCAAGCATCCCGAAGCTTAGTTCCTACTCGCCCTCGAGTAGGTAAACGATAACACAAATAATTCCTGAAGTGACATGCTACCAACATAATCTTGATCAACATTATTGTAAAGCATATGAGATGAATGGAGTGATCTGAAAAAAAGATTGCTAACAAAGATAATGACTAAACAAATGAATCATATAGCAAAACTTTTCATGAATAGTACTTTCAAACAAGTATCAATAAGACTTGCATAAGAGCTAACTCATAAGCAATAAATTCAAAGTAGAATGCATTGAAGCAACACAAAGGATGATTAAGTTTCAGCAATTGCTTTCAACTTGTAATATGTATATCTCATGGATATTTGTCAACATAGAGTAATATAACAGGTGCAATAAGTAAACATGTAAGAATCAATGCACACAGTTAACACAAGTGTTTGCTTCTAAGATAGAAAGAAGTGGGTAAACTGACTCAACATAAAGTAAAAGAATGGCCCTTCGCGAGAGGAAGCATGGATTACTATTTTTGTGCTAGAGCTTTTGTTTTGAAAACATAGAAACAATTTTGTCAACGGTAGTAATAATTCATATGTGCTATGCATAATACTTCCTACAAGTTGCATGTCTCATGCATAGAGTACTAATAGTGCTCGCACCTTGTCCTAATCAGCTCGGAAAACACGGATTATCATCGCATAACATATGTTTCAACCAAGTGTCACAAAGGGGTACCTCTATGCCGCTCAGTACAAGTGTCTAAGGAGAAAGCACGCATTGGATTTCTCGCTTTTGATTATTCTCAACTTAGACATCCATACCGGGACAACATAGACAACGAGATAATGGACTCCTCTTTTAATGCTTAAGCATTCAACAACGATTAATATTCTCATAAGAGATTGAGGTTGTATGTCCAAACTGAAACTTCCACCATGATACATGGCTTTAGTTAGCGGCCCAATGCTCTTCTCTAACATATGCATACTCAAACCATTTGATCATGAAATCTCACTTACTTCAGACAAGACGAACATGCATAGCATCTCACATGATATCCAACAAAGGTAAAAAGTTGATGGCGTCCCCAGAAACATGGTTACCGCTCAACAAGCAACTTATAAGAATTAAGACACATAACTACATATTCATCACCACAATAGTTTTTAAGCTATTTGTCCCATGAGCTATATATTGCAATAGTTGATTTCGTCCAATTCCGAGAATATTTCCTTACTAGGATTTCTGAAACCAAAAATAGCAGAAAACAGCAACTGGCACTTCGGCATCTTGTTAATAGGTTAGTGTCGGAAAATGTATAATAATGCTGTAAAGTATGTATAAAACATTCAAGTATTTTCATAAAAGTAGCATGGAACATAAGAAATTATAGATACGTTTGAGACGTATCATTCGTCGTCTCGAAGCATCTCGTGATGATCGGATGTGATAGATTCTACGTTCACATACAACGGGTGTAAGCCATGTTGCACACGCGGAAATAATTGGGTTTGCTTGACGAGCCTAGCATGTACAGACATGGTCTCGGGACACAGGAAACCGAAAGGTTGAACACGAGTCATATGGATGATATGATCAACATGTTGATGTTCACCATTGAAGCTACATCATCTCACGTGATGATCGGTTTTGGTGTAGTGGATATGGATCGTGTACCACTAAGCAACTATGAGGGATGTTATGTTAAGTGGGAGTTCATTAGTAATTAGATTAAAACATGAACTAATTATTATGAACATAGTCTGAATAGTATTTTGAATTAAATTTGTAGAATTGGCATCCGTTATCTACCATGCGCTAGTCTTGTAATTGAGATAGAAATACTGCTAAGTCTGACAAGTAACTTTACGGACTGGTACCGTATTGTTGAAGAATCAAGATATGATTAAGTCCTAATGCAAACTTTTAGTAAATCTCACATTGATGATTCAAAGAGCAATGGTTTCAATTTGTACCTTAAAACATCTTGTCTCCGTGAAACTTGAAGTTCAAATCCGTTTGAAAAGTAAGGAGCTGGAAATTTTGTTTTCAGAAATAAGCAAGGTATGAGATATATGTGATGGGAAAATCTACCTAGAAGCGCCGCACAAACCATGTTTCCGTGCGACGCGTCACGATACGTGCAAACTGCATCGCGTCTCAATAGGAACTGATACCTTTTCTATCGCGAGCTTGGAGGCCCACCTGCACCGCTTACCTTATCCTTTCGCCCCGTGGATAGCTTGTGTCCACACAATCACTTTCTCTCACCGCCGGGATATTGAGGAGCTCCACACCGGGAGCGGGGAGGTCGCGCGCGCCCGGGGAGCAGGGGAAATTGAGAAGGTGTCCCTCTGCTGGCGCAGGAGAATTCGTCTCCATCGAGCGTCCGCGGCGTCCTCGCGAGGAGGAGGATCCTCTACTAGTGCAAGGGGGGCCTTCGTCGGCGAGCATCTCCGGTGAGTGTCCTCGGCGTGCTCGTGAGGAGGAGGATCCTCTGCCAGCGCAAGGGAGGCCTTCGCCGGCGAGCATCTTCGGCATGCTCGATAGAAGGAGGAGGTCGCCTCGCCACCGAGCTTGAAAAGCACGAGGAGGAGGCTGCGGCCACCTATCACGTTGCGGGAGGCGCCACCGTCGAGCATACAATGCCGACGCGCCGCGCCGGCAGGCACGAGCAGAATCGCCGCGCTGGAGAGGCGCCGGAGAGGAGGCCGCTGCCTCCGGGGATGCAGAGGGCAGCTGCCGAGAAGCACGAGGAGGAGGAGGATGGCAGGAGGCCTCCGTCGCTAGCGCGGGGTCGCCGACAAGCATGTCCGTCGAAGCTCATGGGTGGGCGTCGTGCAGAGTAGCACCGTGCTGCGAGGCTGATGCCACGCCGCCGTCGACCAGTGAGGACAAGCAGAGAGCAGCTCCGTGCGGGAAGCCATGGACGAGCAGATGGAGCTACTATCATGAGGATGAGATTGTCGTTCATCTGCGTAATTAGGTGCTGTTACCTGTTTCATTAGGAGTAACTAGCAGGGTGACCCGCGCATTTGCGCGCCTAGATTTTTTTTTATATTATTGTGTGTTATGTGTGGGGTTCTTTTTTTTGGCCATTATTTATGAACATGAGATAGTATTGGAAAGCAATCTGCAGCGGACAATATGTTTATATTTATATCACCTTCATTATAGCAAATATGGCTTATTTTTTGCATTATTGCCATCATTTTTGCATTATGTTAAATGATGTTTTTAAGTGTGCTGGTTAAGGCTTTTTAATCTAGAAAGATTTAAAATATATGTATATAGCTAAGCACAGTGGAACATATTAAGGAAGAATTATTTTTGATAGTACAAAAATATGGTGATTCCTTCACCTCCTTAAACTTTGTTTTGTACTCAAAAGTAACTTTCAATTTATTTTTGATTTGACAATATTTTCTTAGAATCTACAACTTTGAATATTTAGAATATTTGATCTGTAGTATGTCTCTGTTATCATGCTTCAAAGCTGGATAAAAAAACAAATTAGAAGTAGTGTTAACAGCAAACATAACTTTCGTTCGATATCTAAAGAAATTCCTAGTGTTTGAGACATATTCTCATTATTTTCACTTCAATGGTTTATGTTTGTCCTCTGCTGGTTCGCTCAGTGAACTCCTGGATACCGTACAATTTTTGCCTTCAAATAGTTCTTCATTCTAGGCTTCTAGGCTGTACGTTCCTAGAGAAGGCTCCAACGACATGAAAGCACATATGGAGTTGTTGAGGATACTACCTAAAAGTTTATAGTGTTTGCGCTATGCCTATTTTGATCTGATGGGTGTGATGACGGCGAGCCGGGCGAGGCGTATATTGGCTTCGTTGACGTGGAACTTTGGGTTAGTCGGGCGTTCAAGGCTTCAAGCAGCTTTGGCTCGTACTGTACAGATCGCCGTCGAGCTCGTGGTGCCGTCGCTCGCCTCCACCAGGTGTGTGTTAGGGATGCATTCATGCATTGCTTTTTATCGGGCGTGTGGAGCTGTGTATAGAGAGCGCTGCCGTGGCGCCGAATTCAATCGATTGAGCAGCCAACTCTACCTCATGGAGATCGTTTCCGTGGCGCCGTCGTCGGCCAGCTTGCCTGTCTTGGCCGAGCCCTCCGGCGTATGCCGCGCCGGCCATGCCGCTGATGTGTCTCGCCAACGTGGACGCCGCGCCCTGCCATGAGCAGGGATCGAGGATGACATCGATATCGACAACTCCGACCCTTTGCTGACGCATCGAGCCCTCCAGCCGACTCTAGAAACCGAGTGATTGTTCAGGTTGCTCTCTTTCTTTCAATGCCAGAGCACCGCTTCCTTCTCTTCATCCCGTGGATGGCCCCTTGCCCGCATGGAGAACGCTGCCCGGGCGCCGCCGCCTAGAGCTCAATGCAACGTCTCATACGTCTTGCATCTCTCTGTGACGCCGCTGCGATCAAAAACTCGCAACCGCGGCGCCTGCGACCAAGGGTTCACCGTCGTCGCCTGCGTGCAAGAGCTCGCCGTGATGCCACCTGCCACGATCAGCTGGCCGCTGCCGAAGACAACGATTACATCCATCAGCTGAGATGGGATCGATCGAGATTTACGAAGAAACTGGTGGTTTCAGATTTTGCTGCCTTCCTTTTCCTTCCCTTATTATTTACTAGAAGGCGTTGGCACGGCGACACGCCACGCCCGTGGCCATTTGTTTCTACAGAGGGGTTTGATCTGCCTGATGGCCTGTTGATCCCGAGGGATATGGAAAGTAGCATTTAAAGTAGAGTGTTGCTTGTACTTTGTGTTTTCTCGGATGTATTAAATTATGTTTGAAAGTAAATTCTCTGATCATTGGTAACACCAGTAAATAGCTCAACGGGTACATGTTAATTAGAAGATACCATACACGGCTATGTTGAACAAATTCGTGAATTTCGCTTATTTGTTTTAGGGAATCACACGTTATCATGAGGTGAAATTTTGAATGCTTAGGCAAGCATTATTTTTTGTTTTTTCCTGTATTTCTTGGCCTTTTATTTCTCTGAGAGTCATCTAGGTGTAAAACACATTAATAAGTATTGTATGTGAAAACCTTGAGGACATGGGCATGCTGAGCATGGAAATAATAGTAATACCTTATCATAGAAGTATTAGTTTCCGACATCAGTGGGAGAGAAGTCTAAAGAAAGTTGTGAGTGCTTAGTAAACAGTAAGCTGAGCAGACAATGCGAGAGATAAAACTGACAGGATGTCAAAAGTAGCAGTATATTGGGTAACATAGTGGGGGCATTCTGATACTGAAGCATCTTATATAGTGTCGAGCGATAGAGAAAAGGGGAAATGAGAGTCAGGGGTAAATTTAGCTGTGGTAATGCGGGTGCGCGGCAATGAAGCGGCAGATATTAAGGTGGGGATGCTGCTTGTTGGCAAGTGGCCAGAGAAACGTGCACGTGTACTCCAGGGGCACACGTGGCCGTTGGTTATATTGGAGGGAGTTGTCGTGCACTGTGTTCGCTTTCTAGGTGTTTCTTCAGTTCAGGGGAAGAGTAGGCTCAGCTACCTTTTGCTGTAATCGGGATGGATACTGAGATGGATGAGGCGCTGGATATGGACGACTTGCTGGAGAGGCTGGATCCTGATGTCTATCTTGATGGGTGGCCGTCTGGATGTGATTCCTCCCACTTGTGAGTGTTATCTGATTTCATCGATTATTTTCTGTTGCTTTTGATTTCCTTCTATGTTCTGAAGGTTTTATATTTGTAGATGATGTGCATACCATTGGGGTTTCACCCAAGGCTGTGCTGCAGGAAGTCGTCAAAGAGCCTTCCTGCCGTCGGACCTTGTTCAATTGCCGCGACTGCGGTCGCCGTGAGTAGTCAGGGCCGGGGGCAGCGTGTTAGAAGGTTCGTCTGGGGGCCGGTGGAGCTTACTCGTTGGGCGTGCTGTATCGCCGACGGGAGCGCGAAGCAAGGAGGGAGGAATAGGGCAAGACAGGCGGTCGACGCTAAGCTCGAGCGTCTCTGGATGCAGGCATGCATTCAGAATCGGGTATGTAACCTCTCTCTGTACTGACTCAATATGAGCAATTTTAGCTGGAATAGCAACTGCGTGTGCCCGAGTAGGAATTTCTACGCGCAGAAAGCCAAAAAGGAAGGATCAAGAACACGAATAGGTCACAATACCTAGGAATTTTGTACATTGTTATGTCAGAAAGAGGCAATAATAACAGCATATGACAGTTTGGTCTAGCTAAGGTACGTACCATGCATTGATTTGGAGACATGTTCTATTAGAGAGGACTGCGTCATAAAAAAGGAAGCCTCGAAGATGGCTTTCCACACATCTGCTTATGGTAGGCACGCAGGAAAGCATAGAGCATAGAATAGATAGCGGGTCGGCAGCCTATCATGCAGCAAAGCTATACATGACTTGAGATTTCAGGTTGTTGTGCAGCACGTAAATTCAGAAGCTCCTTTCATTAGCTTCACTGCCTCTGCGCTAAACCACTATGCATGCTGATAAAGCTGACATTACTATCATATATGGTGAGACCTAAACCCATGGATTGCAAGAGGAACAGCCAAATATAACACAAACTGACAAACGATCATATGAAAAACAATACAGCGAAAAGGAGAAATGACCATATGAGTGATAATAAAGCAAAAAGAAACACATCATTATGAAGACAACAGAGATAACCTGACAGTCGACATATCAATACTAAGAGAGTATTCCTGAACCTGAATCAGGTAGTACGTCATCAAAAGGAGGAGGAAATCCAGTGATCCTGCCAAAGAATGATACCTAGGAAGAAGACTCAATGAGAAAGAATACAGAGCTCGTAAAACTGGGGGAAACAAAGTGTGCACCTGTAAACAAATTATACCATGTGTATAAGAAGTAACACTTATAGATGGCCAAGGACTTCCTGGTATTCTTGTCTGGGTAGTGGGCTTGCCAGATTCATTGAGCACCAGTATTTTGAGCCCTTCTCTTGATGTTACCCTCGAGATCGCAACATAGAACTGACAATGCGAGAACACCGTCTTTGGCAAGTAGACCCCGACCTTCTTAAGTTTCTGACCTTGGCTCTTGTTGATAGTCATGGCATAGCATAGCTTAACTGGATACTGGCGGCATTGCAATGTGAAAGACCATTTGGTGGCTGGCGCATGCAAACAATTCTTGATATGCACACTCGCTCAACAATGTTGGTCCATGTTATAATCTTGGCTTCCAGAACCCATCCACCAAGCCGTGCGACCATTAAACGGTTCGAATTACAGAGTTCAATAGCCTGGTTGATATTTTTTAGTAGCATTATTGGAACCCCTACCTTCAATGAAATCTCATGCTGCGGAAAGTTTGGAGGATCGGCCTTATGCAGAAATTCGGGAGGATACAACAGGTCTGCATACGCCACATGGGCCAGAGTTTTAGAAATAGTATCACAACTCTCGAACACAATCTCCTCTCCAGGCACCCTAGAGAAAACAACCTCGTTGATAGAGTCGGCAATTTTATTTGTAGGACATAGTATGGCGCCCTCTGCCAGTTAAGCTGCATCAGAATACAGTTCAGCAAATGAGTCGAATTTGGTAGCAATGCTGAGATGCTCAGTTTCTGACAGCCTTGCAAGAAATATTTTTTTGGGAAGTTTAGTTGATGTATTAGCTTTTCATGCTCTACTCGGTTTCTATCTTGCCAGGATTATTTTCAGCGGAAAATGAACTGGAAAAATGAAAACAAAAAGAAGAGAACTTCTGTTCACACCAATTAATTACCTAACTCTGCGAAGTTTAGGCTTACATCAAGAGGAAAAAACCAAATATCATTTAAATCCCCAAGACCAGCATCACCCCCGCTAAACCTCTAAATTCATGTCATACACCTAGTCCAACATAAAGGAAGGGTCAGCTCATTGTATGCTTGCCGTAACATTTATAAGGTAGGATACACTACCATCTTGTCAGAATGGTAATCCTACTTATTAAGTTTTCTGGCATACCATCAATATGTCTCAAATCAAGTAGTACCCAGTGATTATTTCAGCAGACAATGACCTGGAAAAATAATGAAAACTGAACAGAGAGATTTTCAATCTGAATTAATTGCCTCAATCTTGTTGAGCCAGGTTCAGGCCTACATCATGAGAGAAATAAAAAATACCGTTTAAATCATGAAGACCAAAATCACCGCCACTAAACCTATGAATGTCTGTGGTACACCTAGGCCAACAAAAAGGAAGGATCAGCTCATTGTATGCTTGCATTAACATTTATAAGTTAGGATGCACTACAATCTCGGTGGAATGATAATCCCACTTATTATGTTTCCTATATACCAGCATACCACCATCAGTATGTGCAAACAGAAGAAAGAATGCACAAGCATATACGTACGTGCTATGATCATCGAAGTACATATTCCAAATTATGTACCCCAACCAACACTTGTATTGACAGGAAGTATACCGACAGTAAATTAACCATGTAGAAACCACATAACTCAGAACAAAACACAAAATTGCAAGCCTTGGTCCTGTACTTGCTGCCACAAAATTCTATAGAGGAATGAACCGATGAAGGCAACGATATTTGCAACTTAGAGGAGAGATCAGCAGAGAAACCTAAAAATATCGTTTCAAATCTTAAAAACACAACAACAAACATGTGGAGGGCACTAATACAATACACACCAGAATTTTCTGCTTCGAACATTCGACATGCATCTGAGAGAGCTTTAACCTGGCGTGTTCTTCTGGATCCGGCCACCGCCGTTTTCCTCCGCCGTTGGCCCCTGCCCGTTCTGCCCGGACGTGGCCGCCGCCGGCCCCTGACTGCTCCGTTCCGATGTGGCCGCCGCCGGCCCCTGACTGCTCCGTTCCGATGTGGCCGCCGCCAGCCCCTGACCGTTCTGCCCCGACGTGGCTACAACCAGCTCACGCGTGCTCCTCCCCAAGGTGGCCGTTCCAGGCCTGCCCTGCTACGGCCCGCCGCCCCTGCCCGTTCCGCCCCGACGTGGCCGCCGCCGGCCCCTGACTGCTCCGCCCTGACGTGCACGTGGCCGTCGGCGACCCCTGACTGCTCTGCTCTGACGTGGCTACAGCCAGCCCCCGCGCTCTCCTCCCCAAGGTGGTCGTCCCAGGCCCCTGCTCCGCCCCGCCGCTGGCTTGCGCCTGCCCTGCTCCGCGGTCGCCGCCGTCGGCACGCGCGTGGACGCCCCCACAAGGTTGTCGTCCCTTGCCCGCTCCTGCTCCGCCCCCAAGGTTGTCGCCACCGACACGCACGTCTCGTAGGCCGTCATCTGCTTCATCGCTGAGGGGGCTGCGTGGTGGACTGGTGGTGGGTTTGTGAATAGGAAGAGAGAAAAAAAAACAGAAACGGTATATGTGGTGTTCTTGAAGGCTGGGACGTGGGAGAGAGGGGCACGTGGAAACTGATGAAGACTGGGCACCGCCCACCGCTTTGACTGCAGGAGGCTTTGCAACCGGTAGCCGGTTACTCAGGTTGCCAAAAAAAAAGTTTGACAGTCCATCTTAAAAACGTGTCAGGAGCTGGTTGGATGAGTGGGAGAGAAAATAGCGCATGAACAGTTCCCAAACGAAGGAGAGAGCCCGTAATCAACAATCCTTTATATAGTGTATAATCGACGGAGCGGGCTAAGCATAGAGATTTGTTTGATCTGAGTTATTTAAATAGACAGAGGTGTTGTTGAGATATATAGCTGTGTAGACGTGAGGGAAAAGGACATTGTATATATGGGCAGATTGAGATCAACACCGGCCGAACACGCGTAATTTAATCTTGCCCGTTTCATGTAAAATGGGAGATGCATATGCCTTACGTGTCCTAGGTTTTTTTTTGTTGAGGGATTCTAGCGTTATGTTTCATACCCCTTACCAATTGTTTTTAAAGCGTTTGATCATGGGCTGCCTGCCGTAGATATGTAGTCTTCATCTGTTCCCGATTTTTTTTTCTCAAACTGAAGAGTTACGGTCCGGCTAATCTAATCCATTAGTTTTGGGATCTCTTATCCTCACCGTTCCTTCTCTTGTACTTTAATTATATAATAGATAGATAGATAGATAGATTGCTAGTTAACTGCCAGATTAATTAGGTTCAGTTGCCATATTTATCAATTACCAGGTTAAATAGTGGTAGTAATCGCCCAATTAATTAGCACTAATTATGAGATTGATTGTTGGTAATTTCCTGATTAATTATCTGTAGTTGCCATATTACCATTTGACAGATTAATTAGGTCATAGTTTCCTAATTAATCAGGCGCAGCTGCCAAGTTTTAAAGAGGCTAATATAGTGCATATTTTTCCTTCTATTTTGTCAAGTTCATAATTGCCTGTTTAAATTGTGTACTTTTTGCATGGCTAATTGCCAAATTGGTTGATCCAGGTGGCGTCAATGTATTTTGTTTTAGAAATCAAATGAGATGCCACGCGAGGCTGCATGCATATTTTTTCGAGTTGTTTATGCCATACCTAAAATAGTGGACCGCATGGCTAATCCGTTGAACCAGAAGAAGTAGCTTTTCGCCGCGATTTACGTGGTGGGGTCACAAAATCCGCCGCACGGAAGTGGTCACGAAATCGCTGCGATCCTCCAACTAGTTGGGCACTAACGATATTCGCATATCTATGAAGTGATCGTCCTTAGTATGCACCGTTGCTAAGACTCGTCGCTTCGAAGCATCTCGTGATGATCGGGTGTTATAGGTTCTACGTGTGCATACAACGGGGGCAAGCCAGATTTGCACGTGCGAATACTAAGGTTAAACTTTACGAGCCTAGCATGTACAGACATGGTCTCGAAAAGTCGTCATGATTTGATGGATAAAAATTATGAGTGAAATTGTTCATCACATTAAAAGGTTACTAATAGTGAAATCTGGAACACTTGTCATGTGATGATCAACTTCAAAGGAAAAACCTCAAGGTTATTGGTATTTGACCAATGGACCTAGAAGTTATTGAAGGTGAAGTGTTTTCTGAGAATGGGAAAAGCAAAAAAAGAAACTACAAAAGATTTTGGCAGAAGAAAAGACTAGAAAGTCTAGCTCAGGTGTATATAGATGATATACATGTTATGAATGCATTCCTTGTTTTGGTCACACAATGAAATTCTTGGGTAATTGTACCATATTGGTTGGTATGAGGTGTCATGCAGAACAATGCAATACAAGAATACAATGGCCTAAGTGACTGACAAGGAATATGGTAGGAATGCACGTCTGGAACAAAATAAAGTGTTATTGTGTTCGTCGTTGGCATTTTACCTAGCCCTTCAGATTTATAATAAAGAACTTTATAATTGTTGTTTTGTTCTGGTTAAATGAAAACAATGAGTTGTTCAAATTGTAACAGCATTCCATGTATGATGGATAAGTTATTATAAATTTTTATGGTGAAGCACACATACATAATACTGACGCTAAAAATGCCATAAGGAAAATGATGTGAATTCCACTCATTAGTGGAACCGCCATTTAGGTCATGTTAGAAAAGAACGCATGAAGGAACTCCATTTGAATGGATTTTTGGAGTCATATGATTTTTGAATCATTTGGCGCTTGCAAATCTCTTCTAAAGAGAATGACTTAAATACTGTTCATAGGCCAAGAGTTGAACGGGCAACTAACTTAGTGGAAACATACATGGTGATGTATATGGTTCACTGGGCATAGTTGTGTGCGGGAGATTCTTCTACTTCATGAAAACTTCTAACAATGAATTGAGTGTATATATGTGGATATATTCGATAAGGAAGAAGTTTGAAACATTTGAATGGATTCAAATAAATTTCAGCATGAAGTAGAAATCATCGTAATAGAAAAGTCAAATATCTATGATTGGATCATGGTGGAAATATTTGGATTACGAGTTTTAGCGAACATCTAAGAGAGTTATGAAATTATTCTACAACTCACATTTCTTGGAGTATTATAATGATGGTGGAGTATCCAAGAGATGTATCCAAACCTTGTTGGATTAATGATGAGATAATATAAAATGACGCCATTATATTTTTTGTGGATTATGCTTTAGATACTACCGCTTTTACACTGAATAGAGCATCATCATGATACATTGAAATGACACCATACGAGTTATGGCATGGGTATAAACCCTAAATAGTCCTTTCTTAAATTTTGGTATGCATAGCATAAGTAAATGAGTTTACAACCAAAATCGGATAAATGTCTTTGTTGATTATCCCATAAAATTGATTGGGAATTATTTCCACTATAAAGTCAAAGACAAAAGTGTTTGTCGATGTTTCTTACTTATTTCAAATAAATTGTTTCTAGCGAAGTATTTGAGTGGGAGGACAATGGAACTTGATAAGGTTCATGAACTTGAGCATGATGATCAGAGTAGCGCAGCATCGGAAATGGTTCCGGAAGCAGCTACGAAGATCATGGCTCCCATGTCTACAAAGTGTTATAGTCATGGAGATAAAAGTACTTATTGAACCTTGTAGATATGGTTTATTTTGTGATCAAATAAATGATTTGTGGACAAAGGATTGTTTTTGAACAATGATAAACCAACTACATACAAAGAAGTTATGATGGGCCCTGACTCCTGACTCCGTTAAAATAGCTATGCGCCATGAAATCCAAGATAGGTGCATACTTTTTGAAAGTAAATGGATCTATAAAATAGATGGACTTGGATGGAATATCATTAAAGAAGCTTGACTTATCGAAAAGTTGTTTACGACAAAGTTCAAAGAGTTGACTACGATAAGATTAGATCTTCCGTGGCAATGCTTATAGTCTATGTGGATTATTCTAGTAATCGCTACACGTTTCTTTTATGAGATATGATAGTAGAATGGCAGAAATACATTCCTTACCATAAGTGTGTATGAAGGATGTATACTAGATACAACCAAGAGTTTTGCTGGTCCATGAAATACTAGATAGGTATACAAACTTCAATTTGGATGAAGTGAGTATCGCGGAGTTGGAATCTTCACCGGATGAAATAATCAAAGAGTTTTGATTTCATCAGAAACGATGAAGATGTTTGCATTTGCATGAAATTAAGTGGGAGCGCTGAGACATATTTGTAGTACTTTATGTAGATGACATATCGTTGATTATAAATAGTGTAATTATATAACTAATTTAAAAGGTTTCATTGAGAATTAACATCAATGAAAGGATATGAATTGAAACATATTTAGTGTCAAGATCTATGAAGATAGATAGAAACACATAATAAGTTTAAGTTTAAGTACATAGAATAGATATTGAAGTAGTTCAATACAGAAGTATTAAGAAGGTGTTCTTTTCATGTGAAGGTTTAACAAGACTTGAGTGTATTTGACAATCGATGAGTAAATACACATGAGTGATCTTAGATCACGAATAATATGTACAAACTCAGATGTCCTGTGCTCTAAAGTGTTACGAGTATATTGCCGAATGATTCATGTAATGATCATTGGACAACAGTAAGAATATTCCTGAGTGCTTTAGAAGAATCAAGGATATATATATATAGTTTTTATGGGGTAGTGACAAACAAATCGCTGTAAGGTGTTGCACCGATATTAGTTTGGTCACATATAAAAATAAAATTTCAATCTCAATTAGGCTAAGTGTTGTTTATAAGGTAGCTCAATGAGCTAGAAGAAGTCTATGCTAGATTTAGATCAGTTCTAAATATTGTGACGGATTCTACAAACGAAGGCAGAGTATGTCATTGTTTTGACAATGACTGAGGATGTTAAGTCAAGGAGTTCTTTGAGAACTTGGTGTAGTTCCGACAGTGTCAGAACTTGGAAGCTATATTGTGTGTGACAATATTAGTGACTTATTTCAGACCACGGAATTAAGGTTCCACCAGAGGACTAAGCATATACAATTAATGCCGACTCATTTGGAAAATGGGTGATGCGTTGAGACGCAAATGAATTGCAAAATACTTACGTTTCTGAGCGTGTCAGATCCGTTGACTAAAAACCTCTCCCATGAGCAAGACATGATAAGCACCAGAAGGCCAAGGTGTTATATCTTTACAAATGTAAACTAGATTATTGACTCTAGTGCAAGTGGGAGACTGTTGGAGATATGCCCAAGAGGCAATAATAAAATGGTTATTATAATATATCTTTGTGTTTATGATAATGTTTGCATACCATGCTATAATTGTATTAACCGAAACATTGATACATGTGTGTTATGTAAACAACAAGGAGTACCTAGTAAGCCTCTTGTATAACTAGCTTGTTGATTAATGGATGATCATGGTTTCGTGATCATGAACATTGGATGTTATTAATAACAAGGATATGTCATTGGGTGAATGATATAATGGACACACACCCATATGAGCGTAGCATAAGATCAAGTCATTAAGTTTAATTTGCTATAAGCTTTCGATACATAGTTGCCTAAGTCCTCCGACCATGAGATCATGTAAATCACTTACACCGGAAGGGTACTTTGATTACATCAAACGCCATTGCGTAAATGGGTGGTTATAAAGATGGGATTAAGTATTCGGAAAGTGTGAGTTGAGGCATATGGATCAATAGTGGGATTTGTCCATCCTGATGACGGATAGATATACTCCGGGCTCTCTCGGTGGAATGTCATCTGATTAGCTTGCAAGCATATGAATGGTTCATAAGAGATCACATACCACGGTACGAGTAAAGAGTACTTGTCGGTAACGAGGTTGAACAAGGTATGGAGATACCGATGATCGAACCTCGGACAAGTAAAATATTGCGTGACAAAGGGAATCGGCATCGTATGTAAATGGTTCAATCGATCACTAAGTCATCGTTGAATATGTGGGAGCCATTATGGATCTCCAGATCCTGCTATTGGTTATTGCTCGGAGAGGAGTCTCGACCATGTCTGCATAGTTCACGAACCGTAGGGTGACGCGCTTAAGGTTCGAGGTCGCATAAGTAGATTCGGAATGTGAGATGGAGACCAAAGTTTGTTCGGAGTCTCGGATGGGATCCAGGACATCACGAGGAGGTCCGGAATGGTCCAGAGAATAAGATTCATATAAGGGAAATTAATTTCTGGGGTTCGGAAAAAGTTCAGGATTTTCCGGTGGAAGACCGAGAAGGTTCTAGAAGGTTCCGGAGGGACCCCTAGTGGGCCCACGACCACGGGAGGGGCCACTTGGGCCAAGGGGGTTCTGCCTTGCCCTAATGGGCCAGGCGCACCAAGCCCTAAAGGCCCAAGCCGGCCACAACCCTAGGGTTTAGGGAAACCCTAATTTGGTAGGCTTGGGGGGAAGGAAAGTTCCCCCTTACACCGGCCCTAGATGGGTTTGTGTGTGGGGGGCCACCCCAACCGACCCTCCCCACTATATAAAGAGGGGAGGGGTGGCCGGCCAAGTCCCCAATCCTGAAACCCTAGCCGCCACCTCTCCTCCCTCCTCTTTCTCTCTATTGCGGCTTAGGCGAAGTGATGTCTACGGGTGCTTCTATTCTTGTAGACAGTGTTGGGCCTCCAAGAGCAGAGGTTTGTAGAACAGCAGCAAGTTTTCCCTTAAGTGGATCACCCAAGGTTTATCGAACTCAGGGAGGAAGAGGTCAAAGTTATCCCTCTCAAGCAACCCTGCGATCACAATGCAAGAAGTCTCTTGTGTCCCCAACACACCTAATACACTTGTCAGATGTATAGGTGCACTAGTTCGGCGAAGAGATAGTAAAACACAGGTGGTATAGATGGTGGTAATATTGCAGAAAGTAAAGATGCAGTAAAACAGTAAACAAGCGGCACCAGAAAATAGCTTGCTAGCGTAGGAAGCAATTCTTTGTGGTGGAAACAAGGCCTAGGGATCATACTTTCACTAGTGGACACTCTCAACATTGATCACATAATAAATAAGTTCTCTTTCCTTTGTGCTACATATACTCTTGTTGGATGATGAACACCACTAATTGTGTAGGATTACACGAACCCTCAATGCCGGAGTTAACAAGCGCCACAACATTCGATATTCATATTTAAGTAACCTTAGAGCATAATAGATCTTTGCAAAATAGACCAAGTACTAACATAACATGCACACTGTCACCATCACACTATGAAGGAGGCATAAATCACATCAATACTATCATAGCGATAATCAACTCCATAACCTACAAGAGATTATGATCATAATCTACGACAAGAACTACACAATGCACACACTGTCACCATTACATCATGCAGGAGGAATAGACTACTTTAATAACATCACATGAGTAGCACATAGATAAATAGTGATACAAAACACATTGCAATCATAAAGGGATATAAATAAGCACTTCACTATGCCATTCATAACGAGTGAATAAGTATTCCGTGAAATATAGCCTAAGAGACCCACACGGTGCACACACTTGTCACCTTTACACACGTGGGACAAGGAGTCTCCGGAGATCACATAAGTAAAACCCACTTGACTAGCATAATGACATCTAGATTACAAGCATCATCATATGAATCTCAATCATGTAAGGCAGCTCATGAGATTATTGTATTGAAGTACATAGGAGAGAGATGAACCACATAGCTACCGGTACAGCCCCGAGCCTCGATGGAGAACTACTCCCTCCTCATGGGAGCAGCAGCGGTGATGAAGATGGCGGTGAAGATGGCAGCGGTGTCGATGGAGAAGCCTGATACGTCTCCAACGTATCGATAATTTCTTATGTTCCATGCTACATTATTGATGATATCTACATGTTTTATACACATTATATGTCGTATTTACGCATTTTCTGGAACTAACCTATTAACAAGATGCCGAAGAGCTAGTTGCTGTTTTCTGCTGTTTTTGGTTTCGAAATCCTAGTAACGAAATATTCTCGGAATTGGACGAAATCAACGCCCAGGGTCCTATTTTTGCACGAAGCTTCCAGAAGACCGAAGAGGAAAGGAAGTGGGGCCACGAGGTGGGGACACACCATGGCGGCGCGGCCCAAGCCCTGGTCGCGCCGCCCTAGTGTGTGGGCCCCCCGTGACGCCCTTTGACCTACCCTTTTGCCTACTTAAAGCCTCCGTCGCGAAACCCCCAGTACCGAGAGCCACGATATGGAAAACCTTCCAGAGACGCTGCCGCCGCGAATCCCATCTCGGGGGATTCAGGAGATCGCCTCCGGCACCCTGCCGGAGAGGGGAATCATCTCCCAGAGGACTCTTCATCGCCATGATCGCCTCCGGAGTGATGAGTGAGTAGTTCACCCCTGGACTATGGGTCCATAGCAGTAGCTAGATGGTCGTCTTCGCCTAATTGTGCTTCATTGTTGGATCTTGTGAGCTGCCTAACATGATCAAGATCATCTATCTGTAATACTATATGTTGTGTTTGTCGGGATCCGATGGATAGAGAATACTATGTTATGGTGATTATCAATCTATTATTTATGTGTTGTTTATGATCTTGCATGCTCCCCGTTATTAGTAGAGGCTCTGGCCAAGTTTTTACTCTTAACTCCAAGAGGGAGTATTTATGCCCGATAGTGGGTTCATGCCTCCATTGATACCTGGGACGATGATGAGAAAGTTCTAAGGTTGTGTTGTCTTGTTGCCACTAGGGATAAAACATTGATTCTATGTCTAAGGATGTAGTTGTTGATTACATTACGCACCATACTTAATGCAATTGTCTGTTGCTTTGCAACTTAATACCGAAAGGGGTTCGGATGATAACTCGAAGGTGGACTTTTTAGGCATAGATGCAGTTGGATGGCGGTCTATGTACTTTGTCGTAATGCCCAATTAAATCTCACTATATTTATCATATCATGTATATGCATTGTTATGCCCTTTTCTATTTGTTAATTGCCCGACTATAATTTTTTCATCCAACATGCTTTTATCTTATGGGAGAGACATCTCTAGTGAACTGTGGACCCCGGTCCTATTCTTTACATCGCATACAATCTACTGCAATTGTTCTTTACTGTTTTGTTTGCAAACAATCATCTTCCACACAATACGGTTAATCCTTTGTTACAGCAAGCCGGTGAGATTGACAACCTCACTGTTTCGTTGGGGCAAAGTACTTTGGTTGTGTTGTGCAGGTTCCACGTTGGCGCCGGAATCCCGGTGTTGCGCCGCATCACATTTCGCCACCATCAACCTTCAACGTGCTTCTTGGCTCCTCCTGGTTCGATTAAACCTTGGTTTCTTTCTGAGGGAAAACTTGCCGCTGTGCGCATCATACCTTCCTCTTGGGGTTCCCAACGGACGTGTACATCTACGCGCATCAAGCACTTTTTCTGGCGCCGTTGCCGGGGAGATCAAGACACGCTGCAAGGGGAGTCTCCACTTCCCAATCTCTTTACTTTGTTTTTGTCTTGCTTTATTTTATTTACTACTTTGTTTGCTGCACCTAAACAAAACACACAAAAAATTAGTTGCTAGTTTTACTTTATTTACTGTCTTGTTCTCTATATCAAAAACACAAAAAAAAATAGTTACTTGTCTTTATTTACTTAGTTACTTTTACTACTGTTATCATGAGTAATCCTGAAGTTGAAGTTCGTTCTTTTAAGCAACAAGGGGGAGAAAGTTTTAAAGATGCTTGGTACAGAATTAGTAATGCTCATCATAGGTGCATTAAGAAACACTCCACCACTATCCTTCTTAGGAACTTTTATATTGGTTTATCTAGTTGGAATAGGTATGTTCTTGATACTCTTTCGGGAGGTAATTTCCTAGGTACTCCCGCTTTAGAAGCTAGTTGCATCATTGAGAGTCTAGTTGGAATACCACCTGTTAATGAAGTTAAAATTGAAATCTCTCTTGAGGATGTTATGAAAAAATTGGAAACCATAGAGAAAAATTTTCCAAGTATTGAAACTAAATTGGAAATGTTATTGGATAAAACTGATTAACTTGATAAATCCCTAGGAGGAATTGATGAAAGAATTAGTGTCCTAGGAACCTGTGTTGTCCATGATAATCAAACCAATAGGATTGATGAACTTGAAAAAGCTATGGGAACCTTGGGTTCAACCTTTTCTTCTCTCAAGTATAATGAGAAAGCTTATGTGGGTAAAGAGCAAAAATTCATGTACGCCTCTAAAGTTCCTAAATAAAAGAATTATTATAGGCCTAAAATTGCTAAAACCCCTAGCACCACCATAGAAAATTTAGATAACGGAGCACCTAAAGTACCCTCTGCAACAAGTTGTGTTTGCATGAAAAATAATAATTTTGATGCTTCTACTCTTGATGTTACTTGAATCACACTTTCTGCGCCTAGCTGAAAGGCGTTAAAGAAAAAGCGCTTATGGGAGACAACCCATGTTTTTACTACAGTATTTTGTTTTATATTTGAGTCTTGGAAGTTGTTTACTACTGTAGCAACCTCTCCTTATCATGTTTTTGTGCCAAGTAAAGTTTCTATGTTAAAGTTGATGTTATATTTGGGATCGCTCGCGAGAAACAGCATTGCTGTCTGTCACGAATTCTGGCATAAGTCTCTGTAAAAAATTCGAAAACATCTGAAAAATTACGAGCGTGATCCTCAGATATGTACGCAACTTTCATTAGTTTTGAGTTTTTCCATTTGAGCAAGTCTAGTGCACCTTTCAGGTTCGTCTTTACGGACTGTTCTGTTTTTGATAGATTCTGCCTTTTATTTCGCATTGTCGTATTTGCTATGTTGGATGAATTCCTTTGATCCATTAATGTCCAGTAGCTTTGTGCAATGTCTAGAAGTGTTAAGAATGATTGTGTCACCTCTGAATGTGTGAATTTTTAATTGTGCACTAACCCTCTAATGAGTTTGCTTGAAGTTTGGTGTGAAGGAAGTTTTCAAGGGTCAAGAGAGGAGTATGATATAGTATGATCAAGAGGAGTGAAAGCTCTAAGCTTGGGGATGCCCCCGTGGTTCATCCCTGCATATTTTAAGAAGACTCAAGCATCTAAGCTTGGGGATGCCCAAGGCATCCCCTTCTTCATCGACAACATCATCAGGTTCCTCCCCTGAAACTATAATTTTATTCAGTCACATCTTGTGTTCTTTACTTGGAGCGTCGGTTTGTTTTTGTTTTTGTTTTTGTTTGAATAAAATGGATCCTAGCATTCACTGTGTGGGATAGAGACACGCTCCGCTGTTGCATATGGACAAATATGTGCTTAGGCTTTACTCATAATATTCAAGGCGAAGGTTGAAACTTCTTTGTTAAATTGTTATATGGTTGGAATTGGAAAATGCTACATGTAGTAATTCTAAAATGTTTTGGATAATGTGATACTTGGCAATTGTTGTGCTCATGTTTAAGCTCTTGCATCATATACTTTGCACCCATTAATGAAGAAATACATAGAGCTCGCTAAAATTTGGTTTGCATATTTGGTCTCTCTAAGGTCTAGATAATTTCTACTATTGAGTTTTGAACAACAAGGAAGACGGTGTAGAGTCTTATAATGTTTACAATATGTCTTTTATGTGAGTTTTGCTACACTGGTTCATCCTTGAGTTTGCTTCAAATAACTTTGCTAGCCTAAACCTTGTATCGAGAGGGAATACTTCTCATGCATACAAAATCCTTGAGCCAACCACTATGCCATTTGTGTCCACCATACCTACCTACTACATTGTATTTCTCCGCCATTCCAAAGTAAATTGCTTGAGTGCTACCTTTAAAATTCCATCATTCGCCTTTGCAATATATAGCTCATGGGACAAAATAGCCTTAAAAACTATCGTAGTATTGAATATGTACTTATGCACTTTATCTCTTATTAAGTTGCTTGTTGTCCGATAACCATGCTTCTGGGGACGCCATCAACTACTCTTTGTTGAATATCATGTGAGTTGCTATGCATGTCCGTCTTGTCTGAAGTAAGAGAGATCTACCACCTTAATGGTTGGAGCATGCATATTGTTAGAGAAGAACATTGGGCCGCTAACTAAAGCCATGAATCATGGTGGAAGTTTCAGTTTTGGACATATATCCTCAATCTCATATGAGAATAATAATTGTTGCTACATGCTTATGCATTAAAGAGGAGTCCGTTATCTGTTGTCCATGTTGTCTCGGTATGGATGTCTAAGTTGAGAATAATCAAAAGCGAGAAATCCAAAATGCGAGCTTTCTCCTTAGACCTTTGTACAGGCGGCATGGAGGTACCCCTTTGTGACACTTGGTTGAAACATGTGTATTGCGATGATCCGGTAGTCCAAGATAAGTAGGACAAGGTGCGGGCACTATTAGTATACGATGCATGAGGCTTGCAACTTGTAAGATATAATTTACATAACTCATATGCTTTATTACTACCGTTGACAAAATTGTTTCATGTTTTCAAAATAAAAGCTCTAGCACAAATACAAGCAATCGATGCTTTCCTCTTTGAAGGACCTTTCTTTTACTTTTATTGTTGAGTCAGTTTACCTATCTCTCTCCACCTCAATAAGCAAACACTTGTGTGAACTGTGCATTGATTCCTACATACTTGCATATTGCACTTGTTATATTACTTTGCATTGACACTATCCATGAGATATACATGTTATAAGTTGAAAGCAACCGCTGAAACTTAATCTTCCTTTGTGTTGCTTCAATACCTTTACTTTGATTTATTGCTTTATGAGTTAACTCTTATGCAAGACTTATTGATGCTTGTCTTGAAGTACTATTCATGAAAAGTCTTTGCTTTATGATTCATTTGTTTACTCATGTCATTACCATTGTTTTGATCGCTGCATTCATTACATATGTTTACAATAGTATGATCAAGATTATGATGGCATGTCATTTTAGAAATTATCCTTGTTATCGTTTTACCTGCTCGGGACGAGCAGAACTAAGCTTGGGGATGCTGATACGTCTCCAACGTATCGATGATTTCTTATGTTCCATGCTACATTATTGGTGATATCTACATGTTTTATACACATTATATGTCGTATTTACGCATTTTCTGGAACTAACCTATTAACAAGATGCCGAAGAGCCGATTCGTTGTTTTTCGCTGTTTTTGGTTTCGGAAATCCTAGTAACGAAATATTCTCGGAATTGGACGAAATCAACGCCCGGGGTCCTATTTTTGCACGAAGCTTCCGGAAGACCGAAGAGGAAAGGAAGTGGGGCCACGAGGTGGGGACACACCATGGCGGCGCGGCCCAAGCCCTGGCCGCGCCTCCCTAGTGTGTGGGCCCCCCGTGACGCCCTTTGACCTACCCTTTCGCCTACTTAAAGCCTCCGTCGCGAAACCCCCAATACCGAGAGCCACGATACAGAAAACCTTCCAGAGACGCCGCCGCCGCGAATCCCATCTCGGAGGATTCAGGAGATCGCCTCCGGCACCCTGCCGGAGAGGGGAATCATCTCCCGGAGGACTCTTCATCGCCATGATCGCCTCCGGAGTGATGAGTGAGTAGTTCACCCCTGGACTATGGGTCCATAGCAGTAGCTAGATGGTCGTCTTCTCCTAATTGTGCTTCATTGTTGGATCTTGTGAGCTGCCTAACATGATCAAGATCATCTATCTGTAATACTATATGTTGTGTTTGTCGGGATCCGATGGATAGAGAATACTATGTTATGGTGATTATCAATCTATTATTTATGTGTTGTTTATGATCTTGCACGCTCCCCGTTATTAGTAGAGGCTCTGGCCAAGTTTTTACTCTTAACTCCAAGAGGGAGTATTTATGCTCGATAGTGGGTTCATGCCTCCATTGATACCAGGACGAGTGACGGAAAGTTCTAAGGTTGTGTTGTGCTTGTTGCCACTAGGGATAAAACATTGATTCTATGTCTAAGGATGTAGTTGTTGATTACATTACGCACCATACTTAATGCAATTGTCTGTTGCTTTGCAACTTAATACTGAAAGGGGTTCGGATGATAACCTGAAGGTGGACTTTTTAGGCATAGATGCAGTTTTATGGCGGTCTATGTACTTTGTCGTAATGCCCAATTAAATCTCACTATATTTATCATATCATGTATATGCATTGTTATGCCCTTTTCTATTTGTTAATTGCTCGACTGTAATTTGTTCACCCAACATGCTTTTATCTTATGGGAGAGACACCTCTAGTGAACTATGGACCCCGGTTCTATTCTTTACACATCGCATACAATCTACTGCAATTGTTCTTTACTGTTTTGTTTGCAAACAATCATCTTCCACACAATACGGTTAATCCTTTGTTACAGCAAGCCGGTGAGATTGACAACCTCACTGTTTCGTTGGGGCAAAGTACTTTGGTTGTGTTGTGCAGGTTCCACGTTGGCGCCGGAATCCCCGGTGTTGCGCCGCATCACATTTCGCCACCATCAACCTTCAACGTGCTTCTTGGCTCCTCCTGGTTCGATTAAACCTTGGTTTCTTTCTGAGGGAAAACTTGCCGCTGTGCGCATCATACCTTCCTCTTGGGTTCCCAACGGACGTGTACATCTACGCGCATCAAAGCCTTCCGGGGGCACTTCCCCGTCCCGGCGGCGTGTCGGAACAGAGACTCCTGTCCCCCAGATCTTGGCTTCGCGATGGTGGCGGCTCTGGAACTTTTCTCGTACCGTGGCTTATTCGTATTGGGATTTTAGGTCAGGGGCTTCTTATAGGCGAAAGGGCGGAGTCGGAGGGGGTATGGGGCCACCAGACACTAGGGAGGCGCGCCCCCCTCCTGGGCCGCGCCGCCACCATGTGTGGGCCCCCTGTGGCCCCTCTCTGACGGTTCTCGTGTGTTCTGGAAGCTCCCAGGGATTCTAAGATCTTCGGTGTTGATTTCGTCCGATTCCGAGAATATTTCCTTACTAGGATTTCTGAAACCAAAAACAGCGGAAAACGAGAACCGGCACTTCGGCATCTCGTCAATAGGTTAGTTCCGGAAAACGCATAAATATGACATAAAGTATGCATAAAACATGTAGATATCATCAATAAAGTAGCATGGAACATAAGAAATTATAGATACGTTAGAGACGTATCACGAATCCCTGCAGAGATTCTCCTCCACCACCACCACCACGCCGTCGTGCTGCTGGGATTCCGAGGGTATCTACCACACCTCCGCTGCCCGCTGGAACGGGGAGAGGAAGGGCTTCATCGACACCGTACGCGCGACCGAGTACGGAAGTGCTGCCGGATTGCAGCACGGGGATGATCGTCTACACCAACAACGAGATCTAATCTCGTAGGCTTTGGAAATCTTCGAGGGTTAGTCTCATATCAATCTCGTTGCTCCGATCTTGTAGATTAGATCTTGGATGTTCCATAGATTAGATCTTGGATTTATTCGTCTTGCGGTAGGAAATTTTTTGTTTTCTATGCTACGAACCCCTACAAACTTCCCGGTCGGTCACCCATCCTCACACTACTCCAACACTAGCACGCTTAACTTCCAAGTTCATTTCCGTCCCACTTCCAAGTGCTTCGCGCGCATGTTGTTGATAGTAGTATCATATCAATCCTATTAACATGTTGGTCGATGTCACACTTATTTATTATCTAAATTCCAAATAATTTTTTTAATAAACAAAAGTAATGATGTAATAATAATGTTATCTAAATAAATAAAATTAATTTTTTAATTTGTATAAAAATTAATTATTTTTTAATTTTTAAATATTTTTTTGCCAAACCTAAAATTTGAAAATATTATAATTTGCTAAAAGTAATAGTAATATTCTGGGATTCAAAAAATCTTATAATTATTAATTTTAATTTTAAAAATTTAAAAATATATAAAATTTAAAATTCTAAATTTCTGGAAAAAACTAAAATGTTCCTGCTTTCATATTTTCATTTGGATTTTTGAGAATCTAAAAATTGGCTAACCGGGTAAACCCGGGTGAATTCGGATGTAACTTTTTCCTACGATGATTTTGATATATTATACGTTATTTTCCGAAGTCGTATGCAAAAGTTTATGCAGTTTTACCATTTTTCAAACTTTTTTTGCAAAAAAAGTCAAAATTTGAATTTCTTAATTTCTCCGAATAGTAGGTTGCATAACATATAAGAATCTGAAAACATTTTATTTTTTGAATTTTCTATCATTTCCATTTCTATTTTACAAAGCAAAAAAGGCGATCCACGGGGCGGGGGGTGTGGAGGTGCGTGGGGAGCAGGAAAACCTTTAGTACCGGTTCGTGACATACCGGTTCGTGTCACGAACCGGTACTAAAGGTTTTCTGGCTGACGCAAACCCTTTAGTACCGGTTCGTGTCACAAACCGGTACTAAAGATCCTTTGGAACCGGTATTAAAGGCCTGGGCAGTGGAACTGGTACTAATGCACCCTTTAGTACCGGTTCGTGTCACGAACCGGTACTAAAGGTTTTCTGGCTGACGCAAACCCTTAGTACCGGTTTGTGTCACGAACCAGTACTAAAGGTCCTTTGGAACCGATATTAAACGCCTGGGCAGTGGAACCGGTACTAATGCACCCTTTAGTACCGGTTCGTAAGGAAACCGGTACTAAAGCCCTGGACGAAAGCCCCTTTTTCTACTAGTGAACACGCGCACGTACCAAATTCTGGGTACTTGCTATCTGGTATGATCTGTGTGTAAGCTAAGCAAGCATACACGGTTGATGGATCAAGGTAGCTAGTTGAACCCAGGAATCAACACAACTCGCTGCTAAGCTTTTTTTGAACATGGTCGATTGTGGCCATGGGGATCGAGTCTTAGGCGCGAGGGACCACTGGGCGCAATGAAACTCTTAAGTAAAAAACTCTTGTGACCGGAAACAGTATCTCCTCCTCGCGTCGCCCCCTCCTAGCGACCGGGGAGGCGGAACCCTAAAGCGCGCCGCCACCCCCTCCCCTCCTCCGTCCCCTAGCTCTCCGCCGCTCCCAAGGCGCTGTCGGGCCAAGCCCGCAACGCCGGTGAAGGGGCGGTGGGGATCTGAGCTCTCGGCTCCCCCCGCGGTGGCTAGGTGGACGATCTCTGCGGCGGGCTCGCCATGACCAATGAGGCGGTGCGACGAGCTCTCCTCTACAACGGTCGGCCTCTGGCTCGGCGGATGGCGCGGACGAGTTGGTCCGGCGGCTCCCTCGGTGGGGGCTCGAGACTTCGAGGCAGCGGCCTTGCTCGGTGACACTACAAGAAAAGTTCTGATAGAAAACGTCCCAAAATCGTCCACTAAGGGGTATTTTTCGTCGCCTATGGGCCTAACCCGACGATATGGGTTCTGTTGTCCAAACTGCGTCAGGCAAAGTCCTACGACATTTTTTTCGGTCCATCGCGTTTGGGCGCCCTTCCGCCACGGAAAATCGGACCGTTGTACAAGTGTTTTCGGGAGCCCGCTGACTACTGACGTCATGCAAACTGACACGTGGCAGACGCCGCTAACTACCAGTTAACGGCGTTAACCGGCTGAAACCACGTGGTAGATGGTAGGCCCACACGAGGCCTGCCACGTCTTAAGCGGGCCGGGCAAGCTGACATAGTTTGACCGGTCAACTATATAGTTGGGCTGGTCCATTAGTTACGTGGGCCGGGCCTAACCTCTAAGGTTGACTGGTCAAAACTTAAATGGGCCGGCCCATTTAACATGTGGGGTCCACATTACAACAACTGGGCCGGCCCATTTAGTACGAGGGGTCCACCATATAGCAAGTGGGCCGGCCCAACAAGTAAGTGGGCCGGGCCAAAACACAGGTGGGTCCCACTTTCCTGTTAAAGGGCCGGCCCATTTAGTGTGTGGGGTCCACCATATAGCAAGTGGGCCGGCCCAACAAGCTAGTGGGCCGGGCCAAAAACACAGGTGGGACCCACTTTCCAGTTAAAGGGTAGGCCCATTTAGTATGTGGGGTCCACCATATAGCAAGTGGGCTGGCCCAACAAGATAGTGGGCCGGGCCAAAAACACAGGTGGGTCCCACCTTCCTGTTAAAGGGCCGGCCCATTTAGTGTGTGGGGTCCACCATATAAAAGTGGGCTGGCCCAACAAAAAAGTGGACCGGGCCAAAAACACAGGTGGGTCCCTCATTCCTGTTAAAAGGCCGGCCCATTTAGTATGTGGGGTCCACCATATAGCAAGTGGGCCGGCCCAACAAGATAGTGGGCCGGGCCAAAAAACACAGGTGGGTCCCAATTTCCTGTTAAATGGCCGGCCCATTTAGCATGTGGGGACCACCATATAGCAAGTGGGCAGGCCCAACAAGATAGTGGGCCGGCCCAATAAGCATGTGGAGCCCACTATCGTGTAACCGGGACGGCCATTAAAGAAGTGGGCCGGCCCAAAATGAAAGTGGGTCCCACACTCATCGTAAGTGGGCCGGCCCAATCGTTGTAGGGCCCTACTTCTTTGACTAGTCAACTTGCATTAAATTTCATGAGCCTAAAATCCGATATCAATGATACACACAATTACATACACAAATAAAACAAGTAGGAAAATTACAAGGCAATTAATGTGCCCAAATAAAAAAATTACATAGAATCATTGAGGACTTCTATTAGCATCATCAATAACACGTTGACATTTGGCAATCGCCTTGATTGAATCTTGTGTACTCTTTGTCAACATATCGACTACGAGATCTTAAAGCGGCAATACCATGTCTTTTATAAAGTACAGCCTTGAGATATTTACTGTTTGATGAAAGAAATGGCCTAGGTTGACGGCTATGAGAAGATGCATCAGAAGAAAGATCAGAACTTTTTGTGGGCCTCACTTCTAATGAAGATTGCTTCATCACAACTGCATTCTGATAATAATGCAAAAAGAGTTAAACGATGAACTATGCAAACATTTATTATGCAATGTAGATATAAGATAATAACAAGTTGCATAAATAAGACAATGTATGGAACTTGTACTAAGCACAAACTTACATCATAATGTTGCACGGGGTCGCTACAGATCCTTTTTTGGCGACTATCTTCTAATGATGACTGCTTCATTAAAACTGCATTCTGGTAACATTGCAAGCATAGTTACAACAATTAACTATTCAAACATGTATTACGCAATGTAGAGATCAGATAACAGCATGTAGCAGAAATAAGCACAAGATAAGATAAGATGCATGTACTAAGCACATACTGGCTCGCTGCAGGTCCTTCTCTTGCGTGCACTAGTCATGGTCAACATGACTATCATTTTAGGTTCAGCAATCAAGTGAAATGCTAATCCTCCTGCTCCATTGTCCTTAATCTGTGTTTAGATATCACATTTAAGACCAAGTCAGCTGGTTTCAAATAACAAAAAACTTGAGCTGCCAAATGAATAAGCCAATATTTACCGGATATCAGATTAAAACCAACTAGACATTCAGATTTAGAGTAGGGTAATGCCAAGGTTTTCCACATAAATTAAACTGGCATTAAGAATGACCAAATGTCAGGTTCAAATCACCTTCGCAGTTTCTCCAAGACAAGCATATCAAATAGCCAGAAACATAGTAAAGCATGAATGGCATTGCTATGGTAGGGTTCCAAGTGTTAATCTCTTGCATAAGGAACAATGCATATAGGTTATAGAAAATAACGGAAGTAAACTGCCAAAATTACCAACCAAGAATTCAGATTCCAACCTTCCCTAGCGTCCCCGCTGTTAATGTTGGATGTTCTAAATTCTAATAAGTGGTTCGCATGATCAATCCCTAGGAAAAATAACATTGACAAGTCAGTCTACGATAATACAAAGACCAGACATGCACGCAGCAATAACTATATAAGCTAAAGACGAGGTATAAGAGCAAGCAGATTGGAAATGCACATAGCATGATTATAAAAGCAGTGTGAGAATAGCAGGCACGAGAAAACAGCTAGCGGCTAGCAGTGAGCTAATGATGTGGTATAAGAACAAGCAGATTGGAAATGCCCATAGCATGACTATAAAAGCAGTGCGACAATAGCATGCAGTACAAAAACAGTTGGCAGCAAATGAATCGGTATAAGGCTATAAATATGTGGATGCACAAAGGTGTCAGTAGAATGAATAGGATGGTAGCGACCGGATAATGCTTTTGTACTGTACAATATTTAAACGAACTTCATGCGAAGCAACACATCAAGAAAGTTAACGGCATATGAGATCTGCAAATAACTACACAAAACATGGATAAAGAAACACCGCGATCTAACGGGCCAGCATACTAACCAAGCTGCGGCGGGGTGGAAGGGGGCGGCAACTTGAATTCCAGCGGCGGCGAATGCGGGAGACGATGAATCGACCCTGTTTCAGTAGAAGCGGGCGTTAGTGAAGCAGATCTGGTTGGCTGGCAAGGGATTCGGTGAAGTTGATACAGCCGCTGCGCCGAGGTAGTCGGTGGCGAGGTCGGCGGTGAAGCAGATCCGTCGGTGGCGAGGTCGGCGGTGAAGTAGATCCGTCGGTGGCGAGGTCGGCGGTGAAGCAGATCCGTCGGTGACGAGGGCGGCGGGGGAGCGGATCAGGTGGGTGGACAGCCAACACGATCAAGGCTACGCTGTGGAGGAGTATGCCGGCGGCAAAGCAGATCTAGTACTGTAGAGAGTCAGAGCTTTGGCGTGTGAGAGTATTTTTGAGCTAATGGGGCGAATGGTTGGTGGGTGGGTGTGGGCCTGTGGGGAGGGTTCGGGATCTAGGCAAGTTATTTCATTGTTACCGAATGAGCCCTCCATGGTCGGTGGGTTGTAGCTTCCGGACCAGGGTTAAAAGGGTAAAACAGGTCACAGGATTTTCGAATGGATGCGGCGGGATGATTTGGCGCGCGGCCGAAATTTTCGGTTTCAAGCTACGAGAGAACGACAAAAATAATGTTCTTCCCCAGGGAGCTCTCATTTCTTCCTCTTCTCTTTCTCTCTCGAGTCTCTCCCACTCCCCCGGCTCCTCTCCCCCTTCTCTCCGGCGGCCTCGCCGGCCGGAGACGAGGCTGACTTCTCTCTGTATATTGTACACCCTCCGAACTAAATTAATTGATTCAACTTTCCTTAGACGTGTATGTATCTAGAGTAAAAACATGTGTGGATACATCCATATTTAGATAAGCAAAGTTGAGTCAGCTAATTTGGATTCGAAGAAGTTAGTGTTGTTTTAAGCTTAGATCTAGTGTTTCCCATGAGCAGAATGGCGCAATGGAGTCGGGGATCTCGTCATCGGCTTCAGATCTGGCCTATGGTGAATCTGGCGGATCTTGCTGGCCAAACCCCGATCTGGTGCCATCAATGTGATGGCGCTAACGGTGAGGCTTGCTTTGGTCAGTGCTTCAGATCTGGCCAATGGGGAAGTCAAGCTGCTAAAGTTCACAAGCTCGGGGCATACGACGGCGTCATCCGTCTTGCCCGTGCACATCTTTGCCTTTCAGCGGCCCTTCTCAGAGCCAATATGCCGTTGCCGAGGCCCTTCTTCTCCTTCGTCCTGGCGACTACCGGCGACACCGTCCCAAGTGGTGCGTCCCCGGCGACGTAGTTGCTGGAAAGGATGCGGAGCAGAGATCTGATGTGCGGTCGAGAAGGACTCGATTGATTTTCTTCTATATGTTTTGGGGTCCTTTTTGTAAAGTTGCAGGTTCTATTAGTTATTGTCTAGTACTTTTGGACCTCTATGTAATTTTTTGGACTAGTTTCCATTGGCACTGATAAACTTGAATTTTGACAAGTTCACGGGGAAAAAATTCCTTTGCACATACGGCCTATCATGTATAAACATTCTTGAGATTTAAAACTATATGTAATGTGCCATGCATTAACCCTAAACCATATATATGTAACTAACCTTAGCTGATCAAACCCTACTTAATTAAAACAAATAACCTTAAACTATACGCATGCACTTTATGCGCAAAAGCGCGGGTGCCTCTAATAATGTGTGTGTGTTGGGGGGATGACCCCCGGTATGCCAAAGATGTGCCATACCGGATGGTCTCACCCTTCAAGATACCGGTTTAATATTCATGCCGGTATAAGAGTGTAGAGTTTGGCTCAGTGAAGCTAGGCCGGTATCCCCAAGAGGGGTATACCGGAACCAGGAAGCAAAGATACCGGAGCACCGGAAGGGAGAACAAGCCGGCTGACTGGTCAAAGATTCCGTCAGGAGCTAAAGGACAAAGATGAGCTAAGCAAAGTGGCTTTAAACGAAGACTAGAAGACAAGGAGGAGGATGACGGTCAAAGAAGCCGGAGGACGTCATCCTTCATGTTTAAAGAAGACCCCGGCGTCATCTGTGATTAAAGTAGCTTTATAAAGTATCTTTGTAAAGTAGTTTGTCTAGTCAAAGATCCCATTAGGGTTTCTTGTTCACGTAAGCCACCCTCTCCCCTATATAAGGAGAGGGGCAGCTTCTTTCATGTAAGCGATCAACCGGAGAGAGAACAACCTGTAACCTGTTTTGAGATCAATGAACATGGTGATCTAGAGCGAGTTCGTCCTTGTGTCTTTCTTCCTCTACCTTTGGTCCAGGCCGGGTTCTTGAGGAAAGCATCCGGAGGTTCATCCATCTAGTCACAAACCCTCCCCCGAATCCTCTAGCGCCCATTCGGCCCCAAGATAAGCCATCCCATGGCATCTGCTCGTTCACCACGACGACAGTTGGCGCCCACCGTGGGGCATGAAGTGGCGCTTGCTGGAGTTCATATTCGGGCGGGCATCCTCGACATCAACGGCGAGCGCACGGTGTCCGCGCTCGTGGAACGCATCTACAACATGGACTTCATCAACGATAATGCTGGCTGCTTCGCCAACGGCGGCAAGTTCCCGCAGAACGGCCGCACCATCGAGTTCGGCAGCATCCGCGTCTACCTCGGCACCGTCCCTGTGCGCCAGCGCCTCTCGCCGGTGCTGGTGGCGCCGGATCCGCCAAGATGGCTATGTGCTGGCCGCGCTGCCGGAAGCGTGGAGGTCATGATGGCCGGGGCGGTCAACACCGGCAAGGGAGCTGTGGAAGAAGGAGGCTGAACGTGCGGCATCGACTCGCCCGGCAAAACCACCGGCCGGAGCGTGACGCCGGCGTCGCGGGAGCATCATCGGCACCACCGGCAACACCTCTTCAAGCAGCGATGAACATGCTGGCCACGCCCATCGCGCGAACATCGACCCGGCAAAGGCTCGGGAGGAGGCTGGAGGCCACGCGCAAGGCCCTGCTTACCGGCGGCGCCGACATCATCCGGGCGCAGCGCGAGCTGAACCTAACCCTACGTGAGTATAATGCTGCCCATGGCTTTGCTTCAGTTAGTGCTCATGCCGCTAGGATGCCGGAGAACCGGCTTAAAGCTCGCAATCTAGATCAGGATTTGCGCAAAGAAGTTCTTGCCGGTAAGAGTGCATCTGTATCTGTGAGCATCATAGAAAAGCCAAAGTACAGTAGTCCGGATAAAACTATAAAAGCCGCTAAAGCTGCAGTAGCGTTATGTGAATCTCTTTCCGGTGACGAGTTGGCAAAGCAGCAAGAACGTGTGCAAGAGCTGTTAAAAGTGATTGAGCAGCAAAATGCTGAGCAATTGGCTAAGCTAAATGAGGCAGTGGCCTCAAAATCCGCGCGTTCAACAAAGAATGCCGGAAGCAAGTCCCAGGGGCAGGCTTCGTCCCCTCACCCAGGCAAGAGGAAAGAAAAGAATGCACGGCAGATGACTGTGTATGATCCAGTTCTTGCCGGAAAACAAAAAGCCGGGCAACAAGATACCGGTAGAAAAAGCCAAGGGGCAGATCGGGGCTATGCCAAGGGAGGCTATGCCGGAAACAATCATGCCGGTAGGTATGAAACCGGGCAAAATTATCAAGCCGCAAGAGTGGCGTGCGTGGATGAAGAGATGCCACCACCAGGCTACCGGCAGGCAAGGGCCGCGGAACTGGAAGAATATGATGAATCGGATTCCGAGGCGGAACGAACGAGAGTCCACCGGAACCCTTTGGGAGAACGCCTAGGGGAAAGATGTTTGCCAGACCGGGATGCGAGGCACAGGCTGGACAGAGTACGTCTATCTGCGATAGTTGAGTGTGAAGGACCTCCTGGTCCAAGGTGCTTTGGCCCTCGGATCATGAGAGAAGAACCACCGGTGCGCAATTTCCAATTGCCCCGAGACACAAGAACATACGATGGAACGACCAAGCCGGAAGACTGGCTGGCAGATTATGTCACAGCTGTTTATGTGGCTGGTGGTGGAGTAAACCGGCGCTGGGCGGTAAGAATCATACCGTCCTACCTCGTGGGTCCTGCAAGGATCTGGTTGAACAACTTGCCGGCAGGAAGCATTAACGGGTGGTTGGACTTTGAGGAAGCATTTGTGAACAATTTCAGCAGCACCTACAAGAGGCCAAACCGGCCCCAACAGCTTGCGCTGTGCCAGCAGCGTGCAGGAGAACCAGACCGGGATTATCTCACCCGGTGGAACTCAATGAGAAACACATGTGAAGGAGTAATTGAGGCGCAGGCCATTGCTTGGTTCAGTCAAGGATGCCGGAGAGGATCACCTTTGTGGCAAAGGCTGCAGAGAAGCATGCCCACAACTCTAGCAGAGATGATACGTGTGGCAGACAGCTATGCATTGGGAGACCCAATGCAGCCGGCAGTGCAGGCTGAGCCGGAACAGTCGAATCCGCATCAGCAGCAGTACCGGGATAACCGGAACAACAAAAGGAGGGAAGATTTCCCAGATCGAAGATACGCATCGCAGCAAGTTGCTGCCGTGCAAGAAAATTCTGACGCCAGCGGCAGTCAGAGACAAAAAACCGGATCGCAGCCGTGGGCGGGTCCTAAGAAGCAGTGGGTAGAAAAGAAACCCTGGGGCCAGAAAAAGAACTGGCAGGAACCCGTGAAATACACCATGGAAGCCGCCATGGACCAACCTTGCCGGTGGCACACGCCGAATCCGGATCACCCGTCAAATCACTTGACGAAGGATTGTTCTTGGACCAAGTTTTTGATGCAAAAAGGAGCGGTAAAAGATGCGCAGGCGCCAGGGGGCCCCATGCAGCAACAGCAACAGTTACCACCCCCACCACCGCTTACCGGAGCAAACGCCTTACCGGTACAGCCAAACAGGCAGCAGTACCAGCAGGTTAACCGGGTGGAGCAAAACAATGACCAGCAACCTCCACCGGCACCTTTAGGCCGCAATGTTTATGAAGACCCACACTTGTGCATGGTTGTCTTTGTCACAGAACCAATGGACAGGCAAAGCGTGCGTCGCCGTTCCATGGAAGTGAACGCCGTGATGCCGGCGGTGCCAAAATACATGCCGTGGTCGGATCAGGAAATCACCTGGTCGTTCAAGGATCACCCCAAAATCATGCCGAATCCGGGTGGATACGCTCTCGTGGTGGACCCAATCATGAAGGGGCCGGAAACTCGAGTAAAATTCAGCAAGGTGCTGATAGACAATGGTAGCAGCATAAACATCATGTACAAGCACACCATGCGTACGCTCGGCATAACAGAAAACATGTTGCAGCCAACTCATACAACTTTCCATGGAATTGTTCCTGGTTTGTCTTGTGCCCCGATAGGAAAGGTTCGGGTGGACGTGTCGTTTGGAGGACGCGACAATTGTCGTGTTGAGAACCTTGAGTTTGAGGTGGTGGACTTAGATAGTCCCTACCATGCCTTGTTGGGGAGACCGGCTTTGGCAGCGTTCATGGCATCGACCCACACGGCTTATCTCAAGATGAAGATGCCGGCACCTCGTGGACCACTAAGCGTGGTGGGAAACTACAAAGTCTCCATGGAAACGGCGTCTCGCCGGATCAAACCTAGCGAGAATCGCCGGTGATCGCGGAGGAGAAAAAGAGAATGCAAGCTGCTCGTTGCGCTGGCTCAGTCCTCAAAGTTGAGCTTAGCGGCAATGAGTGGAAGCTTGGACTCGCCGGCATTCAAGCCGACAAATGAGACAAAGAACATTGTGCTGGATCCGGCTTACCCAGAGCGCACCGTCCGTATCGGTGCCGGACTCAGCCAAGCATAGGAAAGCGCGCTCGTCAGCTTCCTCCGTGAGAATCGGAACATCTTTGCCTGGTCTACTGATGATTTGGTGGGAGTTCCGAGGGAGCTGGCTGAGCACTCTCTAAACGTCCGGAAGGATGCTAAGCCGGTGCGGCAGCCTTTGCGCCGGTTCGCTGAAGATAGGAGGAAAATCATTGGAGAAGAAGTAACCAAGCTGTTGGTTGCCGGGTTCATCGTGGAGGTCACGCACACAGAGTGGCTGGCCAATCCGGTGTTGGTTGAGAAGAAAAAAGATGAGAACCTGGAGGCACAACTTGCCAAGATATGGCGCATGTGCATCGATTACACCAATCTCAACAAAGCTTGCCCGAGAGATCCTTTCCCTTTGCCACGAATCGATCAAGTGATTGATTCTACTGCTGGGTGTGAGTTGTTGTCGTTTCTGGATGCATATTCCGGATTCCACCAGATCCCTCTGAAAAAGAGGATCAAATAAAAACTGCGTTCATTACCCCGCACGGGGCTTATTGCTATGTTACTATGCCTTTTGGTTTGCGCAACGCTGGTGCAACGTACCAGCGCTGTATGCAAAAATGCTTGTTTGATCAAATCGGAAAGAATGTGCAAGTCTATGTGGATGATATTGTGATAAAAACCAAAGTAAAAGATACTTTGATCGATGACATCCGGCAAACATTTGATAACCTGAGGCGGTTCCGGATGAAACTTAATCCGGCAAAATGCACCTTTGGTGTCCCTGCCGGCAAGCTGCTTGGTTTCCTTGTGTCAAGCCGGGGCATTGAGGTCAATCCGGTAAAAATCAGGGCAATAGAAAGAATGACTATCCCACGAGAACTGAAAGATGTACAAAAGTTTACCGGAAGCTTGGCATCGCTAAGCCGGTTCATAAGCAGGCTAGGAGAAAAGGCCTTGCCGCTATATGCTTTGATGAGAAAATCGGATACTTTCGTCTGGACCACGCGAGCAGACGCAGCATTTAAAGAATTGAAAAACATGCTCGTAACGGCCCCAATTTTGGCCTCACCCTTGGAAAGAGAACCTATGTTGCTTTATATAGCGGCAACAAATCGGGTGGTTAGTGTTGTGGTAGTGGTGGAAAGAGAAGAGGAAGGAAAAACCGTCCAGAGGCCGGTATACTACCCGAGCGAGGTGCTCTCCTCATCAAAACAAAACTACCCACACTTCCGAGAAAATGACTTATGGCGTATTCATGGCCGCCACGAAACTCAAGCATTACTTTGAGGAGCACCCCATGAAGGTGGTGAGCGAGGCACCCATCTCCGATATCATGGGCAACAAGGATGCCAGCGGCAGGATTGCAAAATGGGCAATTCAGTTATCACCATACGTGCCGGTGTATGAAAGAAGAGATGCCATTAAGTCGCAAGCTTTAGCTGATTTCTTAGTCGATTGGGCTGAGGTGCGGTACAAGCCGCCGAACACAAGATAGAGTACTTGGAAGATGCATTTTGACGGATCCAAGCTCAAGGAAGGCCTAGGTGCCGGTGTGGTACTCACCTCACCAAAGGGAGATCACCTCCGGTATGTTTTACAAGTGCACTTCAGGGCATCAAACAATGTCGCTGAATACGAGGCTCTGATACATGGGCTCAAGGTCGCAAAAGAAATAGGGGCACTCAGGATCATCTGCTATGGTGATTCAGATCTCGTGGTGCAACAATGTTCCGGAGATTGGGACGCAAAAGATGCCAACATGGCCTCATACCGGTTCCAGGTGCAAAAGATTGTCGGCTTCTTCGAAGGATGTGAGTTCCACCATGTACCACGTGCAGAAAACGAGGCCGCGGATACTTTGTCCAAGTTAGGCTCATCCAGGCAAGAAATTCCTCCCGGAATAGCTCTGGCGCACTTGCGAGCTCCATCAATCAAGCCAAGCCCGGAGTCGGAATCAATTTTTGTACCGGAATCACATGTGGTGCCAATGGAGGTGGACGAAGAAAACCCGGGGACTCGCTCCGGCAAGCTCGGGGACCGCACCGGTAAACTCGGGGACTACGACGCCCATACCGGAAGAGGCAATGCTTGTGGACAGCATGGACATAGACATGCCGGTCTTTGTGGTTAGAGAGACACCATCTTGGGTTGAACCTATTAAGGAATTCCTGATCAACGGCACCTTGCCGGTTGACGAAAATGAATCAAGAAGGATACGAGAGAAGGTCCAAAGCTTACACCATCATCAATGGCGAGGTATACAAGAGAAGTGTTACCGGTGTCCTCCAAAGGTGTGTGGAGCCGGAAGAAGGAAGAGAAATGCTTGAGGAAATTCATCGAGGAGAATGCGGGCACCACGCTTCTTCAAGGGCGTTGGTGGCAAAAGTGTTCCGGCATGGGTTCTCTCGGCCCACAGCCTTGGACAATGCTGAGGATTTGGTAAGGAAATGCAATGGCTGCCAGAGGTATGCTAAGCAAAACCATACCCCAGCATCTGGCTTAAAAACCATACCGCTAACTTGGCCTTTTGCCGTTTGGTGCCTGGACATGGTTGGACCGTTCAAAACCGCAAGGGGAAACATGACCCACATTTTGGTAATGGTGGATAAATTCACCAAGTGGCTAGAGGTGAAGCCTATCGCAAAGTGTGATGGCCACACAGCAGTGAAATTCCTGAAAGATGTAATCCTGCGATATGGATACCCACACAGTATCATAACTGACAACGGCACAAACTTTGCCCAAGGAGAATTCAAGCGGTTCTGTGAGAGCAAAAACATCCGGCTGGATTTGTGCTCAGTGGCGCACCCCCAAGGCAACGGACAAGTTGAAAGAACGAATGCTTTGGTACTTTCCGGTATCAAACCAAGACTCATAGATGCGATGGAAAAATCGCCGGGATGTTGGATCGATGAGCTACCATCGGTACTCTGGAGTCTAAGAACAACTCCGAACCGGTCTACCGGATACACGCCATTCTTCATGGTTTATGGAGCAGAAGCGGTCATACCAACCGACATTCTCCATGACTCACCAAGGGTGCAGCTCTATACCGAAGAAGAGGTAAAAGAGGCCCGAGAAAATGATGTAGACTTGCTAGAAGAAGCAAGAGAGCTAGCTTTGGCAAGAACAGCCATTTACCAGCAGAACCTCCGACGCTATCATAGCCGGAAGGTCAATCCAAGAGTGTTCCAAGAAGGGGACCTGGTGCTACGCCTGGTGCAGCGCACTGAAGGCCGGCATAAACTTTCCCCTCCGTGGGAAGGACCTTTCATTGTGAGCAAGGCTCTCCACAATGATGCATATTACCTAATCGATGCACGGGAATGGAAAAAGGGAAAGGCGGACAAATGCTGGAGACGAGACCAAACGCCCATGGAACGTAGCCTTGTTGCGTCCTTTCTACTCTTGAAGTTGTGCTCTGTAAGAAGTTCCTTTTTGTACCTTACATGCTATGAATAAAAGATGTCGGAACCTCGAATGAATCTCGGGGACTTGTCTTGTTTAAATTGCATAGAACATGTCTATTTTTTCCGTTACCGGTTGCTTATTGAACGTTTTTTCTTTCCGGATTAGTAGTGTGCTAAACCCTACCGGAGTCTTCGACTCTGCTGCTGTCCATAACTTGGCTTCATGGCAAGCAAGATAAACCGGTAGGGGATAAGCACACGAAGCTGTGGAGAGGGAAACCGGAAAAGAACAATCCGGAAAAATTTAACTAACCCCGGTCATACCGGTTTTTTGCAAAATTTTGAATTATTTCTAAGTTCAAGAAAATGCTTGTTTGGTGAAAGAACCTTGTGCTCATATGCCAAAGAACGCCCAGAGAAGGCAGGCAGAGCCAAGGCAAAAGAGCCAGATGTGCATCTAATTGGATACAGAAACAGTTTGAAAATCTTTGCAAGTGCAGGATAAAGGCAAAACCAAATGCGAAAATGCTAAGACAAACTAAAGATAATTAGCTACCGGTATAGCTTACCAGGCACGAAGTTGTACGACAACCATAAGCGGACTTAAGTTTTACATCATAAGCCCCGGCATACCGGGGCAGAATTTAACAAAAGATTGTTTTAAGCCACACGGGGCCAAGGGCATGACGGGTAAAGTCCGGAAGCCGAGAATCGAGGCAGCAGGAGCTTCGGGGGAGCGTCGCCGGCACCAGCATCGTCCAGGGGCTCCTCCTCGGCTTCATCTCCCTCCTCATCAAGAAAATCTTCGACGCCATGGGGAGGAGGGATGAAGGTGCGCATTTCGGCGTACTCCGCGATCCGGTACGCGCGATCCTGCCGTTTGGCGGCAAGGATCGGATCCAGGTCGGTTTCCGCGCCTTCGCGCACGCCGATAAGGGCATCCAGGTCGAGCTCCGGGTACCAAGAGCGAGGCGACGCGGAGGACGAGTGCCGCTCCGGCGCGGGCAGCAGAGCACCGCCATTCGCGGATCCTCCTGCCGGCGCCCTTGAGGCGATCGGCCGATCAAGGAGAAAGTGTCCGGCACCACCTCGCCGGGCCGAGAGAGTCCGGTAGAGCTGGGAAGCTACTTCAGGAATGTCCGATAGGTTGCGATCGATGGCGCGCATATGGGACACCCGCGCATTAAGCGCGACCAGATGGTCATGGGGTGTCCATGGCACGGCAAGGTTCGCCTGGCCCTGGCTGTGCGGCGCGCATTGACTTTCTTCGCAGCATGGGTCTGGGAGTCCGGGAAGAGGCCTGTGCAAAGACGAAAAAAGGGCTAAGGAAAAGAATCCGGAAAGAAAGAATCCGGAAAGAAAAGAATCCGGAAAGAAAGAATCCGGAAAGAAAAGAATCCGGAAAGAAAATAATCCGGAAAGAAAAGAAGCCGGAAGAAAAAGAGACCGGATGAAAAGATAGCGAAAAGAAAATGAGACCGGAGGAAAAATGGTTTGTATGCATTAATCAGAGAGCTTACGATGGGCAAGGTTGTCGGTTTGGAGGATCAGCTGATGGCATTCTTTGCGCTCCTCCTCCAACCGCGCAACTTTCTCCTCGGCAGCCTCCCGGGCCTTGGCCAGCTCTTCCAGCTCAGCTTTCAGCACCGCGGTGGCGTTGCTAGCATTCTCCGGGGCCTCGTTCATCTTAGCCGCCGCGTCGGCTTCGGCGGCCTCGAGAGCTTTAGCATGGTCAAGACCCGGTCTGGATAAGGCTGGGACTTGAGCTCTCGGTAGCTGGTCTTCGGGCGCTCAGCTCCTCCCGATCTCTGCTGGATCAGCTGCTCCTTCTCCCAGTGAGCCGGAAAGGAAGGTGTAAACAACAAGGTGTTGGTAAAATTCAAAGTAAAGACAAGTTAGCGAAGGAAAAAAGGTCCCGGTAACAAAGTCGTACGTTGGGCATTGGCGAGCTGCTCCTTGAGGGCATCAATGGAAGCTTCCAGGAGCACTGTCAAGAAGAAGTTACAAGTGAGAAAAGTTCCGGTAAGAAAGATGCCGGCAGAACAAAAGTATACCTTGGCATTTGTCATGCGCCTCCACAAGCTCCCGATGCTCCCACAAGAGCTCCTCAAAGAGGGTTTTCCGAGCATCAGCCGTGAGCTGTTCAAAGCAAAAAGATTAGGAAGAGTTTCGCGCTAAGCACAGAGTTCTTAACCCGAGACTCGGGGACTGGCAGTGCCAGTTTCGCGCGTTCTAAGGTAAAGTTTCGCGCTAAGAACGAGTTCTTAACCCGAAACTCGGGGACGGCGGTGCCGGTTTCGCGCGTTCTAAGGTAAAGTTTCGCGCTAAGAACAGAGTTCTTAACCCGAAACTCGGGGACTGGCAGTGCCGGTTTCGCGCGTTCTAAGGTAAAGTTTCGCGCTAAGAACAGAGTTCTTAACCCAAAACTCGGGGACTGGCAGTGCCGGTTTCGCGCTAAGTTTTTAAAGTTTAAGTTTTGCCCTAAAAGCTACGCTTTCACCACAAAACTCGGGGACTGGGAAGATAGACAAGAGAGAAACCGGCATGAAAGTAAAAGCTGAAAGACTCCGGAAGAGAGGAGATCGGCAGTTAAGGAAAGTTGATAAAACGTACCATCAGATTGTTCGTGGCGTCGTACCACGAACTATCCAGCTCCTTCACGGCGCAGCGGAGCCGCATGAAGTGCTCCTCGGCAGAGCGGTTCCCAATGGGATCGAGTGCCGGCTGCTCGTCCTTGCCCAGGCCGCGGGTCGCCGGAGTGATGTCCGCGGCGTTCCACTTCTGGGCGTAAGGCATGAGGTGCCCCAGATCCTGGCCTCGGCGCTTGAAGTCAGTTATGCGGCCAAGGAGACCGGTGGCCTTGGCGACAGTGTTCTGGGCGGCCTTGGAGACGTGCAGCACCAGGGGTTGCTGGCCTGCAGAGGAGGTGCCGGGAGCCGTCGCCTTTCCCTTAGTAGACCTGAAGGTCTTGGGCGGCGGCGCGGCAAAAGCAGCCCCGGAAGGCTGGGCGCCGGGAGCACTTGGCGGCGGCATAAGGATGGTCCGTGGAGAAGGGGGCGCGGTAGACGCACCACCCGAGTTGGAGCTTCCCGGCGCGGAGGATTCCGGCGCGGGACTTGTCTTTTTCTCAAGGACAGGAGGAGCTGGAGGCTCCGCCTGCCCGGCAGCTTCTTCTTCTCCGGCACCGGTGTTGCCGAGTGCCGGTGTCTTGGTTCTCGAGGAAGAAGGAAGAATCCTCCTCCGTGCGGTGATCGGAAAATGTAGGGGCCGCACGCCCCGAACTTGTTGTGCCCCCGAAAGGGAGGCAGAGATGTTGCCGGCACCAGGTGGTGCCGGGCTTGAGTGAGGAGGGGTTGAGGTCCTTGCGGAACCTTCAGAGCCCGAGGGCTTTGAGCCGAGCTTGAGCGCAGGGCTGAAAGAGAAAAAAGAGAGATGGTTGGAAAAGAGCAACCGAAAAAAGGACCTAGCAAAAAAGAAATGAGTCAGGGAATGAAGAACTTACCCGGCAGCGGTTGGCATCTGCTTGCGCGCATAGCGGCGCACGCCAACTTTCTTCTCCCCCAGCTCTTCTGTCCGGAAGCGCTTGGAGGGAGGGGCCTGGCTGGAGCCATCGTCAGATGGCGACCGCTTGTTCTTCTGGCCCTGGGCCATAAGCTTGTCCACGAACTCCGTGCCGGCCTCGGCGCGCAGGGGCGGCACGTGCTCATGGATCTGTAAATTGGATGAGGCTAAGAAGGAATTCGAGGAAGAAAACGATGAGGGAAAAGAAAAGAAACCGGAGAAGAAAATACCTCAAGCATTTCCAGGTCGTCAGCGGACCCGGTTGGCTTTGGCGGAGACCGGCCCAGGCGGGATGATGAGGTCTTGCCCATCTTCAGATCCTTCCAAAAAATGAGGGGATCCGGGTCGAAGGAGTCGAGGCGCGCTTCCGACAAATTCCTCGCCGCTCGGCTTCGATAAGAGGGAAGCGGTCCTTGGCCTGAAACATGAAAAAGAAAATAAGCAAGAGCAAAAGGTTACCGGCAAGGAACAACCTCAATCGCATGGTCCCTTACTTCTTGGGTCGGAGGGTTAGTAGTGCTGAAGGGAAGAAGGCCCCATTTCCAGTTAAAACGCATACCAGTTTGGCAAATCTGCTTGGCCTTGAGGACAACGTCCTTCTTGCTAAGGGGCAGGCCTGTGATCTTGGTAGGATCGCCGAGGGCCATACATTTCGCTCATCCGGTGCTCGCGGCGCTTCAGAGGAAGTACCCGGCGCGATATGAAGGTGCGGATGATGTCATCAGAGCAGATGCCGGTATCTTTCATCTTCTGCTTCATGAAGCGTATAATCCGGTTGGTCTCGTTGTGAGACTCCTTCGGATTATAGCTCCAGTTGGTTTTCGCGGGCGGCGCCGGATCAAAAGGAGGCGGGCGGATGAGATCTGCGGGGCCGTTGTTCTTCACATAGAAAAACGTCCCTTGCCATAACCGGCAAGACTCCAGGCCGGAGAACTCGAAAAAGGGGCTCCCTTGACGCTTGCTGATGATGCAAGACCCGCATTGAACGGGGGGCTTAGGTGCAGGAATATCTTTGCCCTGAACGGAATTAATCCGAAGGGCGAAGAAGCGGGCAAACGTCTCGCGAGTGGGACGTATGCCGATGTAGGCCTCCATGAAGGTGGTGTAGCAAGAAAGGTAAAAGATAGAGTTGCCTGGAAGATGATGAGGTTGGAGCTTGTAGAAGTCTAGAAGATCAAGGAAAAAGGAAGAAGGAGGAAGGCCAAAGCCGCGCTCAAAGTGAGCAAGAAAAACAACGCGTTCGTCAGGCTTTGGGTCCGGAATTAGTTCATCATCAGGAATCCGGCAAGTGACTCCTTCCGGAATCCGACGAGACCGGTACAGCCAATCTATTTCGTACTCAGTAACGTTGGAGCCCATCCAGGCTCCGCGTGTAACTGGGGAAGGCTCCTCGTCAGAAGATTGGCTGGAGCTACTTGAAGCTTCGCTTGAGCTGCTCGTCCCAAGGTGGCTACCGGCATCCCGGGAGCTACCGGTATCTTGAGAGCTACCGGCATCTTGGGAGCCACCGGCATCTTGAGGGCTACCGGCCTCTTGATGGCTGCCAGAGCCTTGCTGACTACTGGAGTCCTGCTGGTTGCCGGAATCTACCCTCATCGAATCTGAGGGCGTAGATTCGCCGGAAGTTTGTTTGTTATGGCTAGCGGAAGAAGAAGAAGAAGAGGAAGACGCGGAAGAAGTTTCCTCGTCAGACATTGGATGTAAGGCAAAGAAACAGAAATCCCACACTTGGCCCCCACGCGAAGATCTACGAGTAAGAGAAAAACCAAAGAAAAAGGAAGAAATAAGAACACCACAGACCCCAGATCTGGAAAGCGAGCAAATGGCACGCCAAGCAAGATTTGAACTGACCTGGAGTATCGCAGTTGATGAGGAAGAACCTCTCCGGCGAGAGAACAGGCCCGCAGTCGTCGGCGAGCTCTGCCGACGGCGAGGCGGTGAAGGCCAAGAAGAAGCTCGAATGCGGCGCGTGAGAAGAAGGCGCCGCGAAGCTCTCCACACGACAAGGTCCGGCGAAGGCGCGGCGTGAGTTCACCGGGCGGCGGGACTCAGGCGAGCAACGGCTGACGAAGTGCGGTGAAGGAGCGCAGGAGCGAAGAACTCTATGCGCGAAGGAAGGAGAATGCGAAGAAGATGAAGAGGAAGGGGCAGTTGAGCTTATAAAGGAGAGAGAAGGTGGGCCGAAAACCGCTGGGCCTGCGCGGTTTGCCTCGCGGCCCGCGACGGTTCGCGTCGCTGATCGCCACGTGTCACAGAGATACACGCGGAAAAGAGAAAGCCACACGGAGGTACACATGGGATCCGAAGCGGTGAGTGGGATCCGGAGCGGTGCATTAAATGCGCGCGCAAGTGTCAATACGAAGTGACAAGCGACGCCGGCACGGCAGTCCACGAGTGCGCATGTCTCTGACAGGCACAAAAACCGAAATATTCTCGACCACGTCGAGGAGAGACTTAAAGACTAAGATACCGGAGAATAAGATGCCGGAGAATGTCTTGAGAACAGAGAAAGTGTGAGTCCGAGCAAGATGCCCGATTTGTACCAAAGGCTAAGAAAGTTAAACCGGTATCCAAGATACAAAAAACCTGGCATGGTCTGTTGGATAGAATCCGCCAGACTATACCAGCTTCGGGGACTAATGTTGGGGGGATGACCCCCGGTATGCCAAAGATGTGCCATACCGGATGGTCTCACCCTTCAAGATACCGGTTTAATATTCATGCCGGTATAAGAGTGTAGAGTTTGGCTCAGTGAAGCTAGGCCGGTATCCCCAAGAGGGGTATACCGGAACCAGGAAGCAAAGATACCGGAGCACCGGAAGGGAGAACAAGCCGGTCGACTGGTCAAAGATTCCGTCGGGAGCTAAAGGACAAAGATGAGCTAAGCAAAGTGGCTTTAAACGAAGACTAGAAGACAAGGAGGAGGATGACGGTCAAAGAAGCCGGAGGACGTCATCCTTCATGTTTAAAGAAGACCCCGGCGTCATCTGTGATTAAAGTAGCTTTATAAAGTATCTTTGTAAAGTAGTTTGTCTAGTCAAAGATCCCATTAGGGTTTCTTGTTCTGTAAGCCACCCTCTCCCCTATATAAGGAGAGGGGGCAGCTTCTTTCATGTAAGCGATCAACCAGAGAGAGAACAACCTGTAACCTGTTTTGAGATCAATGAACATGGTGATCTAGAGCGAGTTCGTCCTTGTGTCTTTCTTCCTCTACCTTTGGTCCAGGCCGGGTTCTTGAGGAAAGCATCCGGAGGTTCATCCATCTAGTCACAAACCCTCCCCCGAATCCTCTAGCGCCCATTCGGCCCCAAGATAAGCCATCCCATGGCATCTGCTCGTTCACCACGACGACAGTGTGCGCACTCGATCGATGATCCCTAAACCTTATACAACCCTGAAACCCTAATCCCTAATCCCTAAACCCTAAACACCCTAAACACTAAACCCTAGACCCTAAACCCTAACCCTAACCCTAAACCCTAATTAAACCCTATGTATAGGCCAACGACACTTAATTGTGCATCAAGCAGGCCAGGGGTGCCTCGCGGTCCTCTAATTAAATTAAATGTGCCATGCATTAACCCTAAACCATATATATGTAATTAACCCTAGCTAATCAACCCTACTTAATTAAAACACATAACCCTAAACTATACTAGCTATAACCCGATCTAATAAAAACATGCTCTATATATAGCAGCTAGCTAGCAAACAGTAGATTAACACCAATTAATATATACATGGCCTATATCGATCATGTTGTATAACATATCCACGAGATTCATTAATTAATTATATAATTATCGTGATAAATTAATTAACTTTAATTTTGACAAGTTCTCTCGAATGAAAACACATTTGATTAAGTTGCCTCATAATATATATATTAATTAGTGTGCATGCATGGCCTACCATGCATTCGTGCATATATTTTAATGTATATTTGAACATATTCTTGGGGATTTCAATCTCTCTCTCTCAATCATCTATATATCGTTGGTGGCCAAAAAACACACATATATACGCATGCAATTTATGCGTAAAGGCGCGGGTGCCTCTAATAATGTGTGTGCGCACTCGATCGATGATCCCTAAACCTTAAACAACCCTAAAACCCTAAATCCCTAATCCCTAATCCCTAATCCCTAAACCCTAAACACCCTAAACACTAAACCCTAAAACCCTAACCCTAACCCTAACCCTAAACCCTAGCTAACCCTAAACCCTAATTAAACCCTATGTATAGGCCAACGACACTTAATTGTGCATCGAGCAGGCCAGGGGTGCCTCACGGTCCTCTAATTAAATTAAATGTGCCATGCATTAACCCTAAACCATATATATGTAACTAACCCTAGCTAATCAACCCTACTTAATTAAAACACATAACCCTAAACTATACTAGCTAGCTATAACTCGATCTAATAAAAACATGCTCTATATATATCAGCTAAAACCCTAATCCCTAATCCCCTAAACCCTAAACACCCTAATCCCTAATCCCCTAAACCCTAAACACCCTAAACCCTAAACACCCTAAACACTAAACCCTAGACCCTAAACACCCTAAACACTAAACCCTAAACCCTAGACCCTAAACACCCTAAACACTAAACCCTAAACCCTAAACACCCTAAACACTAAACCCTAAACCCTAGACCCTAAACCCTAAACACCCTAAACACTAAACCCTAAACCCTAGACCCTAAACCCTAACCCTAACCCTAACCCTAAACCCTAGCTAACCCTAAACCGTAATTAAACCCTATATATAGGCCAACGACACTTAATTGTGCATCAAGCGAGCCGAGGGTGCCTCGCGGTCCTCTAGTTAAATTAAATGTGCCATGCGTTAACCCTAAACCATATACATATAACTAACCCCTAGCTAATCAAACCCTAGTTAGTTAAAACACATAACCCTAAACTATACTAGCTATAACCCGATCTAATAAAAACATGCTCTATATATAGCAGCTAGCTAGCAAATTAAACGGTAGATTAACACCAATTAATTAATATATACATGGCCTATATCGATCATATGTTGTATAACATATCCACGAGATTCATTAATTAATTATATATAATTATCGTGATAAATTAATTAACTTGAATTTTGACAAGTTCTCTCGAATGAAAACACATTTGATTAAGTTGCCTCATAATATATATAATTAGTGTGCATACATGGCCTACAATGCATTCGTGCATATATTTTAATGTATATTTGAACATATTCTTGGGGATTTCAATCTCTCTCTCTCAATCATCTATATATCGTTGGTGGCCAAAAAAACACACATATATACGCATGCACTGCTTTATGCGTAAAGGCGCGGGTGCCTCGATCTAATAATGTGTGTGCGCACTCGATCGAGACGATCCCTAAACCTTAAACAACCCTAAATCCCTAATCCCTAATCCCTAAACCCTAAACACCCTAAACACTAAACCCTAAACCCTAGACCCTAATTAAACCCTAACCCTAACCCTAACCCTCTACCCTAGCTAACCCTAAACCCTAATTAAACCCTATGTATAGGCCAACGACACTTAATTGTGCATCGAGAGCAGGCCATGGGTGCCTCGCGGTCCTCTAATTAAATTAAATGTGCCATGCATTAACCCTAAACCATATATATGTAACTAAACCTAGCTAATCAACCCTACTTAATTAAAACACATAACCCTAAACTATACTAGATATAACCCGATCTAATAAAAACATGCTCTATATATAGCAGCTAGCTAGCAAACCGTAGATTAACACAATTAAAATATACATGGCCTATATCGATCATGTTGTATAACATATCCCTCAGATTCATTAATTAATTATATAATTATCGTGATAAATTAATTAACTTGAATTTTGACAAGTTCTCTCGAATGAAAACACATTTGATTAAGTTGCCTCAAAATTTTATATATATATATATATAATTTTAGTGTGCATGCATGGCCTACCATGCATTCGTGCATATATTTTAATGTATATTTGAACATATTCTTGGGGATTTCAATCTCTCTCTCTCGATCATCTATATATATCGTTGGTGGCCAAAAAAACACACATATATACGCATGCACTGCTTTATGCGTAAAGGCGCGGGTGCCTCGATCTAATAATGTGTGTGCGCACTCGATCGATGATCCCTAAACCTTAAACAACCCTAAATCCCTAATCCCTAATCCCTAAACCCTAAACACCCTGAACACTAAACCCTAGTCCCTAATTAAACACTAACCCTAACCCTCTACCCTAGCTAACCCTAAACCCTAATTAAACCCTATGTATAGGCCAACGACACTTAATTGTGCATCGAGCGGGCCAGGGGTGCCTCGCGGTCCTCTAATTAAATTAAATGTGCCATGCATTAACCCTAAACCATATATATGTAACTAACCCTAGCTAATCAACCCTACTTAATTAAAACACATAACCCTAAACTATACTAGATATAACCCGATCTAATAAAAACATGCTCTATATATAGCAGCTAGCTAGCAAACCGTAGATTAACACCAATTAAAATATACATGGCCTATATCGATCATGTTGTATAACATATCCCTTAGATTCATTAATTAATTATATAATTATCGTGATAAATTAATACATTGAATTTTGACAAGTTCTCTCAAATGAAAACACATTTGATTAAGTTGCCTCATAATATATATATAATTAGTGTGCATGCATGGCCTACCATGCATGCGTGCATATATTTTAATGTATATTTGAACATATTCTTGGGGATTTCAATCTCTCTCTCGATCATCTATATATATCGTTGGTGGCCAAAAAAACACACATATATACGCATGCACTCTATGCGTAAAGGCGCAGGTGCCTCTAATAATGTGTGTGCGCACTCGATCGATGATCCCTAAACCTTAAACAACCCTAAAACCCTAAATTAATTATCGATCTCCCTGTGATTCATTAATTAATTATATAATTATCGATGATAAATTAATTAACTTGAATTTTGACAAGTTCTCTCGTATGAAAACACATTTGATCAAGTTGCCTCATAATATATATATAATTAGTGTGCATGCATGGCCTACCATGCATTCGTGCATATATTTTAATATATATTTGAACATATTCTTGGGGATTTCAATCTCTCTCTCTCGATCATCTATACATCGTTGTTGGTGGCCAAAAACACACATATATACGCATGCACTTTATGCGCAAAGGCGCGGGGTGCCTCTAATAATGTGTGTGCGCACTCGATCGATGATCCCTAAACCTTAAACAACCCTAAAACCCTAATCCCTAATCCCTAAACCCTAAACACCCTAAACACTAAACCCTAGACCCTAAACACCCTAAACACTAAACCCTAAAACCTAGACCCTAAACACCCTTAACACTAAACCCTAAACCCTAAACACCCTAAACACTAAACCCTAAACCCTAGACCCTAAACACCCTAAACACTAATCCCTAAACCCTAAACACCCTAAACACTAAACCCTAAACCCTAGACCCTAATCCCTAACCCTAACCCTAACCCTAAACCCTAGCTAACCCTAAACCCTAATTAAACCCTATATATAGGCCAACGACACTTAATTGTGTATCAAGCAGGCCAGGGGTGCCTCGCGGTCCTCTAGTTAAATTAAATGTGCCATGCATTAACCCTAAACCATATATATATATAACTAACCCCTAGCTAATCAAACCCTAGTTAGTTAAAACACATAACCCTAAACTATACTAGCTATAACCCGATCTAATAAAAACATGCTCTATATATAGCAGCTCTAGCTAGCAAATTAAACGGTAGATGATTAACACCAATTAATTAATATATACATGGCCTATATCGATCATATGTTGTATAACATCTCCCTGAGATTCATTAATTAATTATATAATTATTGATGATAAATTAATTAACTTGAATTTTGACAAGTTCTCTCGAATGAAAACACATTTGATTAAGTTTCCTCATAATATATATATAATTAGTGTGCATGCATGGCCTACCATGCATGCATTCGTGCATATATTTTAATATATATTTGAACATATTCTTGGGGATTTCAATCTCTCTCTCTCTCTCTCTCTCGATCATCTATATATCGTTGGTGGCCAAAAACACACACACATATACGCATGCACTTTATGCGCCAAGGCGCGTGTGCCTCTAATAATGTGTGTGTGCACTCGATCGATGATCCCTAAACCTTAAACCCTAAATAAACCCTAATCCCTAATCCCTAAACCCTAAACACCATAAACATTAAACCCTAAACCCTAGACCCTAAGCCCTAACCTCCTAACCCTAAACCCTAAACCCTAATTAAACCCTATATATAGGCCAATGACACTTAATTGTGCATCAAGCAGGCCAGGGGTGCCCCTCGCGGTCCTCTAATTAAATTAAATGTGCCATGCATATACATGTGTTTAATTTGGGGATTTCAATCGCTCTCTTGTATGTAGCTCTCTATCTCTCTCTCTCTCTGTCTCTCTCTCTCGTTGGTGGCCAACAACACACACATGCACTTTGTGCGCAAAGGCATGCGCCTCTAATAATGTGTGCGCAGTCGATCGATCTAGTTTTGATTAATCATAGCACACAAATAAAGAAGTTGTATTTGAATCCACACAACCTAATCTAAAACACATAACCCCTAACATGGCCTAATTAATTAACCCCTTCTCTCTACCTAATTAGTGGAAATTGCACAAAATCAAAAGGGGTCCCTCACTAATTATGCATATCTGCTAGATTGTGATAAACTTTTGCCCCATATATATTTGGTGGATGGGTGCATCTTGGCATGTAAAACAATTAGTGTTTGCAAATGGCGTTGTCAAAATTTATGTACAAATAATGATTTCTTTCCATCCAAAGTGCATAAAATGGGAGTTTTAATGAAGAAAGTACAAATAAAACAGCTCAACATGCTTCCACACCCCGATTTTCACACGAAGTAGAGCATATTTAAAGGATAATTCCAGAGTTTTACTATTTTTCAAGCAACTTTGCTAATTTTCCCCCACTCACATCACTTTATGTCGATTTAACGAAAATATGGCGAATTTAAACTACATGGGCGGGATATTTGAATTGTGCGCGCGGCAAAGGGAACCGCCTATTCCTCAACCTTGTGCACGGCAAATTACACACGCAACTCCATTAAACGCTACCTACCGACCTTAGTCATCACCCCGGCGGCCCGGCCGCATGACCCCCCACCCACCCCTACATAACTTATCCCCGTCTGTGCGAAGAGCTTCCCCTCCCCATCCCGTCCGTGCGAAGAAGAAGCTTCCCCTCCCCGTCGTTGTTCTCGAAACACACCGGCGGTCAAGTTGATCCACGGTAGGGCTGCTATCTCTAGCTCAATCATGTATCGGGCAAGACTGCCTAACGATTTATATTTTCTTGATGCTGCTAAAAAAATTCGTCAGTATGCTCGAACTAATTGGCACTTTATAGTTTTCCGCTCGATTTGTCATCGATCAATTTGTTCATTTACGTGGGCATATAGAGTCAGTTCTGCACTCGATCCGTTAATTTGCTGAAATGCCATGGCAGAGTTTTGTACACGATCTGTTTGCTAAAATGTCGATGGGCATTTTTTGTTTTGTACTCGACATGATTGCTGAAATGCATAATCATGTAGTATAGTTTTGTACTCGATGGATATACATTTCCTACTTCGCCTTAAATTAATCACCAACCACTGTATCTCATAATTAAATAGATGGACAGAACTTGGATACTGCATGGACACTTATGTTCCCCTTCATATATAAATGGTGTTCAACCCTTTATGGGGTTTATTAGAGCTCATGAAGGTCACAACCTGGACATGTATTGCCCGCGCTGCACATGTATGAATGATGAGAAGAGGCCTCACCATGTAGTGGCAGATCATTTACACATTTTTGGGATGGACCGCACATATGTTAGGCGGGTTTAGCATTGTGAACCATATAATGATCCTTTAGCAGGAGAAGCAGATCTTGCTCACACTGTATGTGTGCTGGCATATGTAGTTAATTATTTATATTGATGCTGCCATTGTTTCAATCAATAGTTTGCATTGCTTTGTGCAAGGTTACGTACTCAAATTTAACTTGTTGCGGATGGATGGACGGGTAGGAGAGAAAAATCTCTTGCTTCAGGAAACGGGTTTCAGCTACGGGACATGTGTCTGTGCCGGATGAGAAGGTAAATATGTAAAACGGCATTTGTTCGAGGTTGCATCCCTTAGATGTTTGTCTAATCGGTTGATGTACTAATTGCGAAGCATAGAGTTGAAGAGCTCTCTCGGTTTGATGGGAGATTTGAAGATGAATCTCAGTTTGATGCACCTGTGGATGGTACTGATGACGAGCCTTTCATAAACGAAGGTCCTGCACCTGAGATTATCCAGCCTACAGAAAGAGGCCGTGGACCGAGTACACAGCTTTGCGTTGAAGTGGATGCACGCCCGGAGATCATCAGTGGCGTCCGGGTAGTCTCAAGACCACCCAGCCCTGATGCACCTGTGGATGGTACTGATGAAGAGCCTTTCATAGACGAAGGTCCTGCACTTGAGATTATCCAGCCTACAGAAGGAGGCCGTGGACCGAGTACACAGCTTTGCGTTGAAGAGGATGCACGCCCGGAGATCATCGGGGGCGTCCCGGTAGTCTCAGGACCACCCAGCCCTGATGCAAAATGTTGAGCTACTTTATGATTCGTACTCTTATGTTCTGGTGCTGTAGTATGTTATGATTTTGTACGGCTTTGGCGCTAGATTAAGCATTCAGTGGATGATCGCGTTGCAAAATTTGACACCCACACAATCAGTTCATCGTATGTGTAGTAGCACAATTACTTCTACAGCGATTCCTGCCAGCGCATTAGTTGGTAGCATGAAACACTTTCAGGTACTCCCCTCTGATTCATATTAATTGACTCAATTTTGTCTAGATATCGATGTATCTAGATGCATTTGTTAACTAGACTAACAAACTTGAGTCAGTTAATATGAATCCGTGTAAACCGCCTAAGTCCTCGAGCAGCTAGTTTATTGACTCTGGACTCCAAGCCTCTCGCGGCAAGCCATCGACGAAGCTTTGACCAGATCTTGGCCCGCAAATTTTTTTTTGTGGCGAATAGCAAAGCTTTGACCAGTTCCTCTCGGGATACAGCACGCCGGTGAGCTTGCACGGTTGCCATGAGCACTTTCCGACGGAACTTCCTCTGCAGCACCCTCAAGCCGCTGCTGCGAGACAGCACGCAGTGCCTCGAGGTGGACGGAATTCTGGATCTTAGGGCGGGGGGTCCGCCTCGTCCGGGAACGATCTCCAGCGGGTTAACGAGGACATGCATGGCGGCCAGGGGATTTGTTTTTTTTTGGTTTGAGCTTGGGATTTGGGGTTTTTTCGGATAGGGGAGGAGGAACCGAGGAAGAGGAAGGAACAGCCGCGTGCTTGGCGCGTGGCGGTGTGCTTGAATTTCGAATTTTTGTGAAATGTTTCATTTCCCGCTACAATTCGGGGTTTCTTGACGCGCCAATGCGTCCCGCCGGGCAGCTTCAAGTGAATTTGGGGTGCCACACTATGGGCCCTAGTTTCGGTGAGACATGTAATGACTAGTCACATCGGTAAGTTCACTTGTGTAATAAAATATGTTACCCCTCCCTTTATGTAGCACCCCTTCTCTCCCGATCGAGTGCCGATTGCCGACGGATGCAAGCCGCTAGCTCGATCCCCTCCTTTCGCCTCCACCGTCCGGGCATCCAGCTTGGAGGGGCAAGCTGCATCTAGACCAAGCGGATTAGGTAGGACTAGTAATGTTCTTTCCTTTCTCGAGATCGGTTCTTTTTTCCTCTCCTCGATATCTTGCGCATCTCTTTCCTATTATGGGCGAAGGGGTGTCTTTCTGGTCACCCTCGAGCTGGGAGTGATTGATGGGGGTGGGGGGCGGGGGCTACCTTTGCTTGGATTGGGGTGTTCTTCCTTTATTTATCGACATTTGCAACCTTTGTAGTTTCTGCTGATCCTCACTGTATCTTTTCTCAGCTTGTACAGGAAAGGAAAGACCTCGGCGGTGGGGGCAATGGAGCGTAAGGCCACCACGCATGTGGGCAGTTGGCTGAGCCTGAGCTGCGTCCCTAGCCCCGCGAAGCAGGTACTCCGTTTGCTTATCCACTCTTTACCTTTTAAGTGTCTCTCTGCATCCTCAATCTGTTCCTGTTCTGGAATATGCTTAAAGTAGCACATGTCTTCAGCTGTTTGTGCGTAAAACCTCTGTGACACCATGCTCTATATTCTCTGTATCAGGTTGGTACCTCCAGGTTCCGTGTTGAGGCTATGGGGAACGAGAATAGCGTCCCACCTGCTGCAGGAGCATGGCCCGATCTGCAGCACAAGAAGTGAAATGCCACTGCCGAGCTGGGCAGGGACCGCCCATGGGTAATTTTTTTAACCAACTTACCATGATGTAGTCTGAATCTGATACTCCCTCAGATCCAAATTAATTGACTCAACTATCTGTAGATACGGATGTATCTAGATGTGTTTTAGCTCTAGATACTACTGCCTCCATCCCAAAGCTTTGGGCTTATATTATTTTTAGAAAGTCAAACTATACCATGTTTGACTAAGCTTTTACCAAAAATCAGTAACATGCAAAATACAAAATTAGTATCATTAAATAGATAATAAAATATATTTTCCTACGGTATCTACACAGTCTTATATTTGTTGATAGAATGTTCTAAAATTTTGGTCAAACTTTGCTTGTTTTGATTTCTCAAAAATAAATAAGCCTTAAGCTTTTGGATGGTGGTAGTACATTCATATCTAGACAAAGCTGAGTCAACTAGTTTTTTTGTCTGTCCATAGCTAGTGTTCACGCTGCAAAAGGCTAAGAGCATCCACTATATGCATCAGTCTATCTCATACAGTAATTCAATATCACTCGTTGAGGTCTGCCTTTTGTTTTGCTATTCATATGCAGACTGAAACTTTAGGGCCTTTACTCAAAAGGAAGATCAAAACTGCGGCTGATCAGGCTGCCAGTATGTTGATGCCGCCCCCATCTTCTAAATGCATCTACAAGCACAAGGCCACGCGCCAGCTGGGTGGTGATCTTTTAATGAATATGGTATATTTTCTTAATCCACAAAACATGTCTTGATTTTTATCTGTTTATTGTCGGTTTTTTCTATGCTTGCCAAAAGTTTACAACAACAACAACAACAACCAAGCCTTTCAGTTCCAAACAAGTTGGGGTAGGCTAGAGTTGAAACCCATAAGATCTCGAAGCCAAAAGTTTAGAAACACCAAATTCGTTTGCTTACAATCATCATACAGTAATGTTCATCTACTCCAGTTCCCCTAACCCAACAAAAAATGATGTTAATTACGATTTTTAGATTAAAAGAGCACCATTAGGGGCTGTTAATTACGACTTTGAGATTAAAATGTCATTTGCAATTGTTAATTACAATTTTGAGACAAATGGTTAGTTTAACCTCGATCTCTTCTGCTCTCCATTTTTCCCAACCGAACAAAAATGTAACCATTCCATTCCTCTGAAATGGAACCATTCCATTCCATTCCACGCTGTTTCAGAACCGAACACACCCTTGCGTTGTTGTGAACTGTTGTCCATACACAGCCATACCCTTCCACTTACATCCAGCACTATATGCATCAGTCTGTCTCAGAATCATTCAATATCACTGCTGAGATCTGTTCCTTATGCAGGCTGAAACTGTTGCGCCTTTACTCAAGTGGATGCAAAATGAGGCTAATGAGGCTGCTGTGAGGACGATGGTGCTGGCACCATCTTCCGAAAACCTCTACAAGCACGAGGCCATGGGCCAGCTGGGTGGTGACCTTTAAATGAATCTGGTATGTTTTCTTAATCCACATACATGATTTCATTATTATCTATTTAATTACTGTTGGCTTTGTCTAATACTTACCAAAAGTTCAAAAACACTGCGTTTGCTTACAATCATCATACACTAATTTTTCACTTTTCAGTCTGTCTCATCCAGTATATAAACTGTTGATTTCCGTTGGCTTCTTTTGTAATCATTTGCATTGTTGTCAACTGTTCTCTATGCACAACCCTATTCTTCCACTTACACCCCGCACTATTTGCATCAGTCTATCTCATAGATTTATTAAATATCAATGATGAGTTATGTTGCTATTCATATGCAGGATGAAACTTCTGTGCCTCTACTCAAATGGATAAAAAATGATCCTGCTGAGGCTGCTGTGAAGACGATGGTGCTGCCACCATCTTCTGAAAACCTCCTCAAGCACAAGGCCACGAGCCAGCTGGGTGGTACCCTTTTCGATAAGCGGGTATATTTTCTTAATCCTCATACATGATTTGATTTTTGTCACGTTTATTGCCGGCTTTGTCTAATGCTTACCAATAGTTCAGAAACACACACACCTATTCTTCCACTTACATCCAGCACTATATGTATCAGTGTCTCATAAATTCATTTTATATATCACTGCTGATGTCTGTTGCTCTTCAATTTTCATATGCAGACTGAAACTGCTAAGCCTTCATTGGTCAAAAGGATCGCAACTGCTGCTGATGAGGCATCTGCAGAGGCTGCCACCAAGTTCTTGTCAGCCCCACCTTCTGGATGCTTATATATGCTCAAGTCCAAGGACCAGCCGGGCCGTAACCATCCAAGGGTTCGGGTATATTTTCTTAAGCCACATATACATGCCATGATTTATGTCGATATTATCACCGGCTTTGTCTAATGCTTTTGGAACTCGGAAACACCAAATTAGCATGCTTATATTCATCATACACTAATTTTTCACTGTTCGGTTTGTAACATAGTGTTATGCACTCGCTTGTCAACATTTGCATTGCTCTGAACTATGCACTTTACACAACCTAATTCTTCCACTTACATTCAGCGCTACGCACCGGTAGTACCTCCCATGTTTCCTTCACCATCCCGATGCCAGAGCTTGCGGGAATATGGCGGGCCCATGTACATACCCCGCATATAACACCTCCTATGGCTCTATCTACCTTTCTAGTAACTCCTTCACGAGTTACAGGTATGTATTCTCGGTGGTTTAGCATGAATTGGCATATAGTAAAGTCTTGTTTTTAGTCTTCCTGCTTCTTACATTTGTATCAATTTTCACATGCGGATCGTACCTTGTGAACTTCGTCCAATGATTAAACGGATGTGTCCGCATGAAGGGTCTTTCACTATGCATGGCAATGGCAAATTGATGAACACCTACACGGTCTATGAGGTGTATGTCTACAAGACGCAGGCCATCACATATTTGTATGGACATGATTGGAGAAAGTTTGCTTTTGACTACGGTCTGAAGAAGGGCGACGAGCTGAGGATCAGAAAATCAAACGGGCAGATATACATAACTGCTTACAGAGTTGGAGACACTTCCAAATATATAATATGTAACTTTTTTATACTCATATCTTTTGATAACTGCATTCTGAGCAGTTGTTCTAAACCATTCCCTCTGTTCTAGCTTGCTGGGTTTAACATGATCAAAGTTGCAGATCCCCTGATGGAACAGGAGCGGATGTCACAAATGGCAACCACACCAGCACCGGCATCAGCTTCCCACTCTCCTGCATCAGCACCGGTTCCTGTACCAGCTCCGTTTACTGCATCTACCCAGCAGTCCCCTACATCAGCATTGGTTCCTATAGAGGCGCCATATACTACACCTGCCCAGCAGGCTCTCGCATCAGCACTCGGTTCCTCTAGCTGCACCGTTTCTGCACCTGCCCAACGAGTCTCTCGCATCGGCACCGGTTCCTCTAGAGGCACCGTTTACTGCACCTGCCCGGCAGTCTCCGCATCAACACCGGCTCGTGTACCAGCCCGGGCTCCGCACCTGCCCCGACCCGGATCACCGAGGTCTCAGCTCATTGCTCCGGCCACCCGTGTGGTGACCAGGACGCATCTGAAGGCTATGTTCGTGAGTATATGACAGCATAACTGCTCTTATCTTGATGTCTTCTCTTGTCAGTCTCACATGGTTCAGTGCATTGGTGCCATTGACTAATTTTTGGTGGTATCTCTTGCTTTGAATCAGAAATTGCCTAAAAGTATCTCCAAGGATCTCGATGCTGGCCGAAGGGGCAAGATATCCCTCGTCATGGAGAGTGAAGGTCTCACCGTGGAGGGACGGTACTCCGTTAGTCCCACAGATGGCCGCTTGGTTGTTACTTCCAGGTGGAAAAAGTTCATTGACGGTGCCAAACTTCGCATTGGATCAAAGTTGAAGGTCAAGATCTTTCGATGCCGTTGTGACATGCTGGTCATAAAGTTCGCGGTTGTCTAGTTCTGTTGTCCCATGAGCCCTTAGCAAATGCAATTGTAGTTATACTTACATAAGGTTATCTTATCTGAACTGCTAATTAATTGTATGGGTGGTAAAACTCTGGCAAGCTTTTGCTCTTAGCAAGTATGTATGTATGATCAACTATTATGATAACTAATGTTTGTGTTCATCTTAATTTGCATTTCCGTTTTAGAAAAAAACTTAATTTCTATTTTGGCTGACCTGTTAGAGAACTATCAGATTGAACCCACAACATGATTCAAATAGATTCATTACATCGAGCCACATGTCTTGACCTTGCTATACACTACTTCCATTAATCAGTGCAAGAAGGCTTACACGAGCTGCACGAACCATGGCGGATTCGAATCCACCTTATCTTTCTAGAAATACAACCTTTGCGAGAAGAGGATTTGCAGTATGGGGAGGCTGACATTGGGGACCCATGAGCCAGCAGCGTCGTCAACGTTTTAAAGGTGGCAGGAGATCGAAAGAAAAAATAAGCCAAAAATCAGTTGGTAAACAAAATTCAAGAAAAGAAACATTTACCTTTCTGAGAGGATGACATGCGGGACCCATGAGGCAGCAGCATCCTCAACTATTTCAAGGCGGCAGGGGATCAAAAGAAACAAGGAAATAGCCAGAAATTAATTAGGGTCAAAAATAAATCCATCAAAGGAAACTTTTATTGTTCATAGAGGATGACATGTGGGACCGACTTGCCAGCTGCGTCGTCATCGTTTCAAAGGGGGCAGGGGATCAAAAGAAAAGGCAAATAGCTAGAAATTAGGGGAAAAAATAAATCCAACAAAGGAAACTTTTATTGTTCATAGAGGATGACATGCGGGACCCATGAGCCAGCAGCTTCCTCAACGTTTCAAAGTCGGCATGAGATTGAAAGAAAAAGGCAAGTGACATAATATCAGGAGCCAAAAATAATCCAAGAAAAGAAACTTTATTGTACATAGAGGATGACATGCAGATCCCATTTTGTAGCAGCGGTCTCAACGCTTCCAAGGCGGCACAGGACCGAAAGAAAAATGAAGTAGGCAGAAATCGGGGTGTGAAAAAAATCCATGAAAAGAAAGATTTCAATTGGGCTGTATCTGGACATCTGGGCCTACGAACTATCCTGCTGGGCCTTTTGACTCGTACAATTTCAGCCCACTCCAAAACAGGAAAGTTCGGATTTTTCTCAAAAAAAAATAGGAAAGTCCTATGCTTCGCAAAAACAAAAAACAAGGAGATTCAACATATAAGTTTGTTTATGTAGATATAAAGATTTAATTTATCCGTTTGCAATAGCTCAGAGCGAAATACAATGTTTATTGTCTGCAAAATAAGATATCACATGTTTCTTGTACGGGGAGGTCGACATCGGGGACCCATGAGCCAGCAGCGTCGTCAACGTTTCAAAGGCGGCAGGGGATCGAAAATAAAAAAAGCCAAAAATCAGTTGGTAAAAAAATGCAAGAAAAGAAAACATTTATCGTTCTGAGAGGATGACATGCGGGATCCATGAGGCAGCAGCATCCTCAACGTTTGAAAGTCGGCATGAGATCGAAAGAAAATGGCAAGTGACATAATATCAGGAGCCAAAAATAATCCAAGAAAAGAAACTTTATTGTACATAGAGGATGACATGCGGGTCCCATTTTGTAGCAGCGGTCTCAACGTTTCCAAGGCGGCACAGGACCAAAAGAAAAATGAGGCAGCAGCATTCTCAACAATTCCAAGGCGGCAGGGGATCAAAAGAAAAAAAAAGGAAATAGCCAGAAATTAATTATGGGTCAAAAATAAATCCACCAAATGAAACTTTTATTGTTCATAGAGGATGACATGTGGGACCGACCTGCCAACAGCGTCCTCATTGTTTCAAAGGGGGCAGGGATCAAAAGAAAAAGGCAAATAGCCAAAAATTAGGGGTCAAAAATAACTCCAAGAAAGGAAACATTTATTGTTCGTAGAGGATGACATGTGGGACCCATGAGCCAGCAGCTTACTCAACGTTTCAAAGGCGGCATGAGATCGAAAGAAAAAGGCAAGTGACCAAATATCAGGAGCCAAAAATAATCCAAGATTTATTGTACATAGAGGATGACATGTGGGTCCCATTTTGCAGCAACGGTCTCAATGTTTGAAATGTGGCTTGAGATCAAAAGAAAAAGAAAGTAGCTAGTAATTAGGGAGTCAAAAAAATCCAAGAAAAGAAAGTTGATGGACATAGAGGATGACATGCAGGTCCCTTGAGCCAACAGCTTACTCAACGTTTCAAAGGGGGCAAGGGATCAAAAGAAAAAGGCAAGCCAAAAATCAGAGGGTGAAAAAAAATCCAACAAAGGAAACTTTTATAGCACATAGAGGATGACATGCGGGTCCCATGAGCCAACAGGTTCCTCAACGTTTGAAACGTGGCATGAGATCGAAAGAAAAAGGCAAGTGACCAAATATCAGGAGCCAAAAATAATCCAAGATTTATTATACATAGGGAATGACATGTGGGTCCAATTTTGCAGCAGCGGTCTCAATGTTTGAAATGCGGCTTGAGATCAAAAGAAAAAGAAAGTAGCTAGTAATTAGGGGGTCAAAAAAATCCAAGAAAAGAAAGTTGATGGACATAGAGGAAGACATGCGGGTCCCTTGAGCCAGCAGCTTACTCAACGTTTCAAAGGGGGCAGGGGATCAAAAGAAAAAAGCAAGCCAAAAATCAGAGGGTGAAAAAAATCCAACAAAGGAAACTTTTATAGCACATAGAGGATGACATGCGGGTCCCATGAGCCAGCAGGTTCCTCAACGTTTCAAACGTGGCATGAGATCGAAAGAAAAAGGCAAGTGACCAAATATCGGGAGCCAAAAATAATTCAAGAAAAGAAACATGATTTACATAGAGGATGACATGCGGGTCCCATTTAGCGAGCAGCGGTATCACCGTTTGAGAGGCGGCAGGGGATCGAAAGAAAAAGGCAAGTGACCAAATATGAGGTGCCAAAAAAATCCAAGAAAAGAAAGTTTTATAGTACATAGAGGATGGCATGCGGGTCCCATTTAGCAGCAGCGGTATCACCGTTTGAGAGGCGGCAGGGGATCGAAAGAAAAAGGCAAGTGACCAAATATGAGGTGCCAAAAATAACTCCAAGAAAAGAAAGTTGATAGCTCATAGAGGATGACATGCGGGTCCCATTTAGCAGCAGCGGTATCACCGTTTGAGAGGCGGCAGGGGATCGAAAGAAAAAGGCAAGTGACCAAATTTGAGGTGCCAAAAAAAACTCCAAGAAAAGAAAGTTGATTGCACATAGAGGATGACATGCGGGTCCCATTTAGCTGCAGCGGTCTCAACGTTTCCAAGGCGGCACGGGATCAAAAGAAAAAGGAAGTAGCCAGAAATCAGGGGGTCAAATGTTCCAAGAAAAGAAAGAATTTTGGTTCATAGAGGATGACATGCGGGACCCATGATCCTGCATCGTAAACGGCTCGATCGGAGAGCGTTGAACGAGATGGCGCGATCGAGAAAAAACAATGCTAGAGAGGCTGCCATCTGGGCCCTACATCCCTGGGCGGTGCGGATTTGCGTTGACTCGGCCGGCGAACTCGAGAATTCGCCATGCACCACGTCCCGGGCCACCATACGCGACGTTTTGGCCGCTTTCGTCGGGCTAGGTGGCCTCAAAAACGAGAAAAAAAAGTTTTGACATGCACCACGGAGGGACAAAAAATCGTCGGCCATGGTGCACCAGCAACCACGGCGCGACTTCAACTTCGTCGGCCATGGCAACTTTTCTTGTAGTGTGAGGCACCACCGGCTTCGACGACGAGCGGTAGGCGCGGATGCGGTCCGGCATCTCGGCTGCGTGGGCGGCGAGGTTCATGCGGACGGCGGTAGTGGGGTTGCTTCGGTGGCTGGCGGCGCCAGATCTGAAGTATCCCCTCAACCTCACTTAGGTGCATCCCACCCCGCCGGATCTGGAACCCGTGGGCCTTGTGCCGCCGGTTCCATGGCTGGAGGTGGTGTGCTGGTGGCTGGAAGTGGACTACAGGAGAAATCCCTGTGCCGGTCTCGGCTGCGACGGCGGTGACGCCCGAGTGGCGCCGTTCTCCTCCTTGCTTGCGACGTCGAGGTACTCCCTTCCCTTCACCCTCCCATGTTGCGCTCCTGGGATGAAAACCCTAACTTTGTTGGGCAGCGGTGGTGCCACGGGCGTCCTTGGAGGCGCTGCTGTTAGGACCTTTTTGGGGTGCGCGGATGTTGCCTTTGTGCAGTTGGGTGGTGGCGGTGTTGCTCGGCGACATTGTCCTTCTACATCAACGACCAAGTCTGCGGCTTCGCCTCTGCATGGGTGAACCCTTGGCGGGCGGCATGGCTTCGCAAGGTGAGCTCATGCTGCGAGTATTGGGGCTCTGTTCCAGGCCTAGGTTTAGGCTCGGTTCCTGCTATGTGCTCTACTCAAGGGGAGCGTTTCCATTGTCGACGGTTCGACATCCTTTAGAACCAGGACGAGGGGGTAGGGACCCTCTCCGGCCATGGAGGAGTACTGCCAGGCGACCGATGGATCAGGTGGCAGGCGGTTCTCCACTACTTCGCTTTCGATGCTTCTACCTCGCTTCACCTCCGTCGCTCTCGGGTGTTTCGTTCTCGCTTGAGGACATCGAGGACTTTAGCTGGGTTTCTTGTTTTTTCTTGTGTTTGATGTGGTTTTGGATGTTGTAAGATGTTTTCAGCATTCTTGTATCATCATCCGTTTAGGCTTTATTAATTTAAAGCTGGGCACTTTGTGCCCTATGTTCAAAAAAAAGTCCTAGGGCGTCAGAGCGTGCATGGGCGCCTCATAGGGATACTACAACAAGATCCTGCCGTGGAACTATGCCTCGTCGCCGGTCTCCACAGTCACAGGATGTGCCCGACATGACGGAGGTGGTGCGCTTGCTGGAGCACACCCCGTGCGTGCTTGACTGCTTGGTAATGGTTGGTTGTTGAGTGCACGCGTGGGTGCGCCGTGCTTAGGCCTCCCACCTGTTAACTAATCCTCTTTTAGCAACCCATTGCCACGTTGGGTGAATAATAGAGTGTCACGTCACCAAAACCAGCCTACAAAACAGCTTATCAGGACTGTGGGGGGGGGGGGGGGGCAATTGCCCAGTTTTATAAACTTGTGGGGGTTAAGTGTGGTAGTTTGAAGTTAAGGGGGTCTATCATCCCAACTCCAATACTTGTGGGGGTTATATGGACTTCTTTCGCAGATTGTTGGATTGCTAACAATCAAGTTGAAATTATATGCTTATCTTCGTAAGTGTACCAAATTTCATGTGCTATTCCATCAGTATTTTTAGAAGTTTTCGTGCTTCATTTTTTTTTGGCCTGGAGCATCCACCCAATGCGCATCCTAGCCCTCCATCTTGGGCGATCCGGTGCTGCGGCCACCACCGGCACCAGCGGTGGCAGCGGCTAGGGGAGCCACGAGAGGGAGATCTTGTGCTGGGATGTTGTCCTCTGGAGCCGTCGTCGCGCAGACAACCCGGGAGAAGGGAGTGGGAGGGGCGGCCTGGGAGGAGGGGGAGGAGGGAAGGGAACCAGGTTAACCAGCTGGAAAGCAAATCCACCCTAGCCCATCTGATCCGAATGGTTGGAGTCAGAGGTACGGATGGCGTTGGTTCTTCGCTTGGCGACCTTCGGCAAGGCTTGCGTCCTGCCCTGCCTCCTTGTCGAGTTTCCATGGTGCTGCTTGTTGGGGTTCGATCGGCGGTGGTCGATGCACAGTGGTGGTCGGCCACTGGTGGCGCTGTCCGCGGCGGGGAGTTCTGTTGGCGGCGTGCGTGTTCGATGGCTCTCTCTAGGGTGAGCTTCGGCCCGACACTGTTGCTGTCCGGTATCTTCTCCGAGTCTTCGTAGGCTTCGTAAGGGTCGTGATCGTCGTTCGAGTTCCCGGTTGTAGGCATGTTGGCAATTCGTGTGGGTGTGTGGGTTTGTGTTGAAGCTGGGTTCAGCTCTTTGTACCTTGTCGCCGTTGAGGGCGTTATTAATTTAACGTCGGGCCTTTGGCCTTTGATCTAAAAACGTAGAGATACCGATGTGCAGCCGACGTGGTTAATCTAATCACCGCGTTGTTAATTGAAAAATAGATCACTACACTGAGGCATTGAACGCTTAAAGTCAAATATACTCGCATGTTATGGTCCACTGACTTCTCAGGCATGTGCAATGGAGCAATCAGCGGCGGCAAGTCCATGGGTGCTGCTTCTTCTCTGCCTGGCCGCCGCTGTCACCGGCGGCGCTCGCGCCCAGACTGACAGCAAAGGTATGCACAAAATCAGCTCAGTGAAGATCACAATGTCCGGCGCGCGCGACTAATAGTTTCCGTGCGCGCACACACGCATAATACTCCAGGTTTTATCAGTATAGACTGTGGGCTACCGGGGAAGGCGAGCTACAAGGACTCCACCACCAAGCTCTCCTACGTCCCGGACGCCGGCTTCACCGACGACGACGCCGCCGGCACCAGCCAAAACATCTCGGCCAACCACATCACGCCCCAGCTCTCGCGGCGCTACCACGACGTGCGCAGCTTCCCGGACGGCACGCGCAACTGCTACACACTCCGCTCCCTCGTGTCCGGGCGCAAGTATCTCCTCCGCGCTGCGTTCTTGTACGGCGACTACGACGGCCTCGGCAGGCCGCCCATCTTCGACCTTCACATCGGCGTCAACTACTGGAAGACCGTCAACGTCTCCGACGCCGGCGTCGAGGTCACCGCGGAGGCTGTGGTGGTGGTGCCGGATGACTTCGTGCAGGTCTGCCTGGTGAACACCGGCGGAGGGACGCCGTTCGTGTCGGCGCTGGAGTTGAGGCCGCTCAAGATGAAGGCCTACCCGCAGGCCAACGTGACGCAGGGCCTCGTCCTCGACTACAGGCTCAACGTCGGCCCCGCAACCGGCATCGTCAGGTGAGCGAAAAGGAACTCCAGTTGTTTGATTTCCTCTGTTTAATTTGTTTCCATCCTAAATGTCACTAAGTGGAACACACAACACAAACTGGGTTGGCGAATCAGGTACCCTGAAGATCCACATGACAGAATATGGACCGCTTGGGCGGACCCGAAAGAGTGGAAGGAGATATCGACGACAAAGACGGTGCAGAGCGACTACGACGACTTCGAGGTGCCAAAGGTGGTGATGCAGACGGCGGTCACGCCTTTGAACCGCTCCACGAACCTGGAGATCTACTGGGACCCCGTGCCACCGCCTCACGATCCGTCGCCGGGACACTTCATCATCATGCATTTCTCCGAGCTGCAGATCCTCTCTAGGAACGCCCTCCGCGAGTTCTACCTCAGCATCAATAGCGTCAAGTTGTCCGATGATGTTAGGCTATTCTACCTTGGGGTCGGGGTCCTATCTAATGAAAGCCCCTACCGGGACAGCCACTACAACATCTCCATAGTCGCCACCGCCAACTCTACGCTGCCGCCCGTCATCAACGCCCTCGAGTTGTTCTTTGCCATGTCCACCAGCAACCTTGCCACGGACTCCCGGGACGGTAAGCACATTTTCTTTAGGCCACACTAAAAGCAGATCGTCCGCCCTACTGAAAAACTGGGTGCGGTTCACTCCAGTATCGGCCGTCACGGTGATCAAGGCGAAGCATCACGTGAAGAGGAACTGGATGGGTGACCCCTGCGCCCCAAAGACTATGGCATGGGAAAGGTTGACGTGCAGCTACACCATTGCCAGCCCACCAAGGATTACAAACCTGTGAGTTTTTCAGATATATACATTACTATACTGATTTATCACCTATACTAATTGTTGAGTAGGAATTATCATGTGAATTATATGCATATGCAATTACGTGATCAGCTGGATATTTGCTCTGTGTAGAAACATGTCCAATAGTGGCTTGAGCGGTGATATATCGCCTTCTTTTGCGAATCTCAAGGCTCTCCAGTACTTGTATGTTCCGTGGCCTGGATCTAATTTGACCTTTGTTCGTAGTTTAGAGCGACAAAATGTGGTACATATAAAGAGTACTAATACTAGTCCATATCTTGCACTCTTTGCAGGGACCTGTCAAACAACAACTTGACGGGCACAATTCCAGATGCCCTATCGCAGTTACCTTTGTTGATATTTTTGTAAGTCAGGTAGCTGCTATCTAATTGCGTTTTCTCCTTGCATTACTCTGACTCACACAAATGGTATTTCCTTCCTTTAGAGATTTGTCAGGCAATCACCTCAGCGGACCAATTCCCTCGGGTTTTCTCAAAAGAATTCAAGATGGTTCCCTAAATCTAAGGTCGTTTTTAATTTACAAACTGATTACTATAGTTAATATATTATTTAGAAAATGAAAACCAAGGTACCCTCTAGTTCTTATAAAAAGATCTATGATACTAAATAAAGTTCACTAAGGAGCTTGTGTAACCATTTTTTTGTAGATACGGCAACAACTCAAACCTTTGCACCAACAGTAGTTCATGTCATCCTGCTAAAACGAGGAGCAAGCTGGCCATCTACGTTGTTGTCCCTATAGTTGTCATTGTGTTGTTGGTATCACTGACAATAACACTCTTATGCTTCCTGAGACGAAATAATCCAGGTGAATCTCTTTGTCATGAGCTCATCGATTATCAGATACATGTTTCGACATCCAAAGACACTACTAATGTTAGTCATTATTCCACTCATCCTATACAAAAGGATCAATGAACAACTCCATAAACCCGCGGAATGAAACAACAAATGATGACCATAGTTCACTTGAACTTGAGACTCACGTACATCGAGATCAGGAAGATAACCAACAACCTCCAACGGGTGTTGGGCAAGGGAGGGTTCGGCTATGTCTACGATGGCTTCCTGGACGACGGCACTGAAGTGGCGGTGAAGATACGATCACAGTGTTCCAATCAAGGTGACAAGGAATTTCTAGCGGAGGTAGAGTTTCTTGATGTGCAATTAAATTTCACCAGAATTTTGGAAAAAAATAAAATTTTCACAAAAATATATTTATAAATGATATTTATATAGTCAATTCTTAATCACTTGTTCAGGTTCATATCTTAACCCGAATTCATCATAAGAATCTTGTCTCCATGATCGGTTACTGCAAAGATGGGGAGCACATGGCACTTGTTTACGAGTTCATGTCGGAGGGAACCCTACAAGATCACATTGCAGGTACTTTTTGTTGTTGTTGAAATGCACATAAGTTGTTTAAAACATAAATTCGATGACTTTAAGCTGATTGGTGCCATGTAATTCGAGGACTTCAAACTGACAACATGAAACTGTAATGCATCTATTGATAATTTGAACAATGCATTAGTCTGAAATTCACGATGTTGGTTTATCTGCAGGAAGAGAACCCAATGGAGTATGCTTGCGCTGGAAGCAAAGACTTCGAATAGCTGTTGAGTCTGCTCAAGGTAAGCACTTGATGTAGAGCAGGGAGATGTATCGGCTAAATGCTTTTCTCATAATCTTAAGTATCGCGGGTGCAGGACTAGAGTACCTACACAAGGGGTGCAACCCACCTTTGATTCACAGGGATGTAAAGGCCACCAACATCCTTTTGAACTCGAGGCTGGAGGCTAAGATTGCAGATTTCGGATTGTCCAAGGCTTTCAATCGTGATAATGAAACCCATGTGTCCACAAACGCAGTTGTTGGCACACTTGGATACATGGATCCTGAGTATGTCTATCCTTCTACTTACTCCCCTAAAGCTTTTCTATAGTTTACCATGCTATGAATATTGAGTGAACCCAAAATGTTTGTTCAGGTATCAAACGCTAGGGAGGCCGACCACCAAGAGTGACGTGTACAGCTTCGGCATCGTGCTGCTAGTGCTTGTCTCGGGAAAGCCACCCACCCTAAATAGCACAAATACCATGACCATGAGTATCATTGATTGGGTGCAACAACGGCTGGGACGAGGCAACATTGAGGGTGTGGTGGATGTGCGCATGCATGGTGACCATGACATCAATAGTATGTGGAAGGTCGCTGACATCGCACTCAAGTGTACCGCAAAGGCCTCGTCACATCGTCCCACCATGACCGATGTTGTAGCGCAGCTACAGGAGTGCCTCAATCTAGAGGAGGACCGCGATGATGGCATCAGAAATGATGGATTCTACACTAGCACCAATAGCGACGCCCTAGACTTGAGATATGATGCTTACACTACTAACCGTTCCATAAGCATGAGCGGGAGAGGGAGCAACACTACACTTGAGGTGGAGCATAATTTTGGGAGGGTGCCGACAATGGATATAGGCCCTGCTACCCGATAGGAATTCTTATTCATGAACCAATGCCAACTTAATTTTAAGAGTTTTCATGAGAATTCTTTATAATCAGTTTAGTAATGTTACCGAACTAAGTATTCATTAGTTAATTGTTTTATGGTGAGAGTGGTTGTTTTATGACCAATGGCGCCGGGGCGGAAGCAGCGGCGGCGGCCGATCCTCCAGCCCGTGCTGTCGCCGACGGGGATCTCCCCTTGTGCGGGATCAAGATTCGATCTCCTGGACGAGTTCTCGGAGGTGGACGAGGAGATCTCCGTGGCGGAGGACGTCGCATGGCGGGGCTTGGAAGATGAGCCGCGAGTTCTTCCGATTGTGCGTGGCGAAGACCCGACTAGAGACGGGCTCCTAGACGATTTCTGGTCAAAGATTGGCTTCCCCACGGCCGCCTCGAGGACCTGGGAGCGAAGATCAGCTCTGACTTCTTCTAGGCCACGTTCGGTGTCTCCGCCGCGGCTTGATAGGTCTACAATCAGCGGCAGACCGTCGTCGTCTTCACCGCCAGGGCTTAGGCTGCCCAAGCCGCCGGTGCGCTTGAAGGCGTGGAAGGGACCGCTGCCCTCCCGGCGGGTCACGCCGCCGGCTGTTCTTGCCGACTTCTTTGACAGTGCCAAGGTGGGGGTGGGGGTGCGTGGCTCGGCTGAGTGCGCGGGGTCGGAGCTTGCTGCTGTTAACGCTGCAGCGGCGGCCGGAGATCCTCCCTCGCCGGTGCCGAAGACGGTGGCGGCGATCAGGCCTCGTTTCGAAACCTGCATGGCGGGATCGTCGGATCCTGGGCCGCAGGAGCGGTGGGCCTGTTTTGGTCGGGCCGTCATGGGCGTGCAGAACTGGCCGCGACGGTCTTGTCGCTCTGGCGATCGAGGGCATGCGATCATACGATCGTGCACACCTCGTCCAAGCGTCGATCACGCAGTCTTTCCGTCTTCGAACCCTTCGACAAGCCGCCATGACATCGCCTCGCACCTCCGTCCCATCGTCATCGCCCCTCCGCCAGTCTCCATCGACACCGAGCCGCCGTCTGCGCCTTCACGGAGCCTGCCGCGGACATGCTCTTTTGCCCAAGTTGTTGCTGAGGGCTCTCCCGTGTCCGCGATGGTCGGGCCGAACCGGCCACCGGTGCCGCCGGGCACAGTGGCGCAAGCGCCTGGGTCATCGGCGATGGGGGTGGCGCGGCCAGCTGCTGCGTCGGGGGCCAGCAGCGCCCCATACCTCGGACCACCGGGGTTTCAAGGGTGGCCGGCGGGCACTCCCATGCCGCCCGCAGCCCCGGTGATGCAGCCCCAACCGGGGTTCCGACCGCCGGTGCGTATGCCGGTACCTCAGGTCCAGTATGTTCATCCGCAACCTCAGTATCAGCACTACCAGGGCCAAGTATTCCAGTACCCTCAGCCTAGTCAGCAGCCTATGCAGCAACCGGTTCAACAACAACCGCCGCCGACACAGCCGGGGCAGCTGAAGAAGAGGAGGAAGAAGAAAAACGCTGGGGTCATGGGAGTAGCGCCTCCACTTGCCTTGGGTCAGCCAGCGCCGACTATGGTGCAACCGGCGCCGGTTCCGGTGGAGACGACGACTGTGGTGCATCCTGCTGAGCGTGTGCCCTCCCAAACTCCTCAGGATGTTCCCGTTCTGGCTGCACCCATTGCGAAACAAAAGAAGGTGGGGCGATGCTGGAAGTGCGCCGTTAATACACATGCAACAAAAGACTGTAAGGCTGTTCATTATTGTCTGGTGTGTGATTCTGGGGCGCACCCGACCATTCGGTGTCCAATCCTGAAGTTGCCGAGACCTACGAGCTTTTTTGTCGGTTGTGGTAATGACGCCACACTTGATCTTCTTCTCCCAGACTCAGTTTTTAAGCCTCAGTTGATTACATCTGGAGCTCCTACAGCTTTGGTGCAGGTGTCAGGGGAGGGAGTGGTTTCAGCTGCAGATATACAGAGTCTTATGGCCCGTATGTGTCCTGGGAATCCTTCATGGAAGTGGGAGGCGGTGCCTCATGGTGCTAATGCTTTTCTCGTTGGTATACCTACAGCTGAAGATCTGTCGAGGATTGATGGTATGCAGATGAGTGTGCCCAAGATTAGTGCACAGGCTCTTGTTTCTTGTTGGGTGCATCAGGATATTACGCCGGCGTTTGTTATGGAGCCTGTTTGGGTGCATGTCGACGGTGTACCTGACTCTGTTCGACACTTCTTAGGTCTCTGGGCTGTGGGGTCTCTTATTGGTACCACTCTTGATGTTGATTTAGTTTCCCTTCGGAGCCTGGGGATTATTCGTATTCTAGTGGCTATGCGTGATCCTTCAGTGTTGGAGAAAGATAATGGATGCTTGCAAGTGATTGCCCTTCTACAGCTTAATGGTTACAGATTTCGCTTTCGTCGGGAAGCAGTTGAGTTTAAGCCGGACCCTCGGTTTCGTCCTTATTTCTGGAAGGACGGAGGCGATGATGACGGCCCGCATGATTTCGAGGAGGAGAGATTTGATGATGCTAGAGCGGACGCTGCGCCGGGCGCGGCGAATATGGAGGTAGATGGACATCCTCCGTCTCAGGCTCAGGGTGGGTCATCGGTGCCGGTGGCGCAGGTGGCCCTGACTCCATTCAATCACTCACCGATGACGGACAGAGGGCGCCAGATTGTGGCTCGAGCTAGGGCGGAGTCTCCTCACCTAGTTGCTTCGCCGCCTTTCTTCTCTCGGCCTTCTTCCCCGTCTAGAGTACGGACGTTCATGCAGGGACGAACTCGACCGGTTTCATCTTCTGCTCCTACGCCTACTTCGCCACGCACGCCTCAGGGAGTGCCGGTTCCGTCTTCTACTTCGCCACAGACGGAACCGGCGTGTGGTCGAGACGCGCCACAGCCGATGGCGCAGCCTCCCCCCGTGTCTCCGACACGCCACGAGGTTCCGCCGGTTGGGTCGCTGTCGACCACGCAGAGGCAGCAGTCGGCTTTGTCGGCCACGCAGCAGCCGGACCTGGAGGCGACGCTGCAGCATGCGCCTTCGTTGGTCGCGCAGCAGCCGGCCTCGGCGCCGGACATGGGGCCCCCGCAGGGGCTGCAGCCGGTTACGGTCACGCTACAGCACGCCACGACGGGTACGACGGCCACGTCACAGCACGCCATGACCGCCACGCCGCAGCACACGGCTACTTCGACCCTGCAGCAGCCGGCCACGGCGGGACGGCAGGAGCCGCTCACGTCCGACGCTCAGTCGAGACGGGTGGACGCGGACCTCGAGGGGGCGTTGCACGCGCCAGAGGCTCTGTCCCCTCGGGCGGTCGGGCAGCACGGGACACGGGCGCCGCCTCCACGGGCGGAGGAGGATCCTACGTCCACGTCGTCTTCGGCTCTGGAGAGGGGCTCGCCGTGCTTTGTTTCGGTACAGGGGGCTTCACCGACATCTTCCTCTGTAGCGCCGGGCTCTACGCCCGCTTCGACGGTTTCTTCACCGCGTTCGGCTTCACCTTCGCCGGCCTCCACCTTGCAGCAGCCTCCTCCCGTTGTCCCTCCTCCTGTCGTTCAGCCGATGGTGAGGCGGAGTGGGAGGTACGCGCTTGCGGAGGATGGGTCGGGGGCGACGGACGAGGACGTCATGCAGCGAGCCATGCGACGCAAGGCGGAGATGAACCTCGACACGGCTGGTACGAAACAACCATCCAAGTCATTTACTTCTTTTTCAGATTCTCGTATTTCTTCTAATTTGAGTAGTCTTGGGGTCTCATTGGGTAGTACGTCTAATGAGATCTCGGTTTCGGCTAATGTGTTGAGACAAACGGAACTTGACCGTTTAACGGTTGTTCCGAACGTCTCCACTGGGCCTGAAACTTCCGTGATAGACGATGATGAAGAGGATGACATCCTAGATGGTCAGCTTCTCTCGGCTATCATTGGTAATATTTCAGAAGTTGACTTAGAACACTCGGAGCTTAGTTCAATCTATGATCTAAAAGCTTCAGCACGAGGTTCTCGGTCTTCAGCTGGAAAGAAGTCTCGTAGATATAGCAAGAGTTCTAAATCTAAAATAGTTTCTCAATGAATGGCATGTTTCGGAATAGCAGAGGTCTTGGTGACTTGGCTAAGCATTCTCACATTGCCGATGGTTGTAGAGAGTATGATTTAGATTTTCTTGCAATATCAGAGACGGGTAAGCGGAATTTCTCACAGAGTTTCCTCGACCGTTTATCAGGCGGGATTAACTTTCAGTGGTTTTCTCGCCCACCTCGTGGTAGGTCTGGTGGCATTTTACTTGGCGTCCGCATAGACACCATGACTGTTCTAGCTAGTTCTGATGGAGAGTATCACATTAAGCTCGACATTCAGAATAAGGCTGACGGGTTCATGTGGAGTCTGGTTGCCGTGTATGGTGCCGCCCAAGACGCTTTTAAGGCTGACTTTTTACGTGAGTTGGTAAATCTTACTAAAGATAATCCTTACCCGATTTTGATCGGTGGAGATTTTAATTTACTAAGATTTCCTCATGAAAAAAGTAAAGGTCTTTTTGATGGACATTGGCATTTCTTGTTTAATGCTGTCATTGATAGCCTTGACTTAAGAGAGGTGTTTATGTCCGGTCGACAGTTTACTTGGGCCAACAGCTTGCCTGAACCCACATACGAAAAGCTAGATCGCGTGTTGATGGATACTGAATGGGAAGATAAATACCCTATGGTGTCTGTTCGTGCACTAGAACGTATTGAAAAATTGTCTGACCATGCTCCTATCCTCCTAACTACTGGAAATCCCCGACCTGTTTGTAAGCGGCCTTTCAAATTTGAACTTGGCTGGCTACAGAGAGAAGGGTTTCATGAGATGGTTAAGACGGTTTGGGAAAGGCAAGTTGGTGGTAGCACTCCAATATTGAGATGGAATAATAAGATGCGTGCAATGCGCAGACATCTCTCTGGTTGGGCTGCCCATATGACTGGCATTCTTAAGAAAGAGAAGGCTCGCTTATCAACTTTGATTGATGAGCTAGAGGCGATTGCTGAGGTAAGACCGTTGTCTCCGCATGAGATTGAACTTAAGAATCAGTCCAATGCGCAGATGGCGAGTCTCCTTCGCGAAGAGGAGCTCAAATGGTATCAACGTTCCAAAGCCCAATTCATTTTGGAAGGAGATTCAAATACGCGATATTTCCATGGCATAGCCAATGGGAGACATCGGAAAAAACGTATTCACTCTCTTATTCAAGATGAAGGGTTGATTGAAGGCCATGAGCAACTCAAATCTTACATTACCAATTATTATAAAGGCTTGTTTGGTCCTCCGGATGAAAGTTCATTTTCTCTAAATGAGGACTTAACAGCTGATATACCCCAAGTTTCTATAGAAGAAAATGGCTTACTAACTGCACCTTATTCTGAGGAAGAGGTGCAGAAGGCTATTTTCCAAATGGAATGCAACAAAGCACCGGGTCCGGATGGTTTTCCAGCGGAGTTTTATCAAACTTTCTGGGATACTATTAAAGCGGATCTTCTAGATTTGTTCAGTGCTCTGCATATAGGACAACTAGAATTATTTCGTCTAAATTTTGGTGAAGTAATCTTGTTACCGAAAGTTAATGAGGCAGAAAGGATTCAACAATATAGACCTATTTGCCTCTTAAACGTAAGTTTCAAGATTTTCACGAAAGTGGCCACCATTAGACTTAATACGGTTGCGGATCATGTCGTTCAACCATCACAAACCGCTTTCATGCAAGGAAGAAATATCCTTGATGGAGTGGCGGTTCTGCATGAGATGGTACATGAGATGCATACTAAGAAATTAAATGGGGTTATTTTAAAATTAGATTTCGAAAAGGCATATGACAAGGTCAAGTGGTCTTTCCTTCAACAGACACTCATGATGAAAGGTTTTTCTCCTGAATGGCGTGCTTTAATAAATGATTTTGTGTATGGAGGTAGTGTGGCAATTCGGGTTAATGATGACACCGGCCATTATTTCCAAACACGAAAAGGGTTACGCCAAGGGGATCCGTTATCACCAATGTTATTCAACATTGTGGCGGATATGCTGGCTATACTCATAGAGCGGGCCAAGTCTGATGGTCAAATTGAAGGTGTGATTCCACATCTGGTTGATGGTGGTTTATCTATCCTTCAATATGCCGACGATACAATTCTGTTTATGGATCACGATCTCGAAAAAGCTCACAATCTGAAATTAATTTTGGCGGCTTTTGAGCAGTTGTCGGGATTGAAAATCAATTTCCATAAAAGTGAATTGTTCTGTTTCGGTGATGCCCAAGATGATACAGCTCTTTATACTGAGTTGTTTGGTTGTGGGCAAGGCCAATTTCCTATTCGCTATTTGGGTATTCCGATTCATTATCGGAGACTTACGATTGCTGAATGGAAAATAGTGGAGGAAAGATTACAGAAACGCCTTAGTAGTTGGAAAGGTAAATTGCTGTCCTTGGGAGGAAGATTGGTACTCATTAATTCGGTACTGACAAATATGGTACTGTATATGTTATCATTCTTCCTATTGCCAAAAGGAATTCTGCATAAACTCGATTATTATCGATCCAGATTCTTTTGGCAAGGGGACAGACGAGAAAAGAAATATCGACTGGTTAAGTGGAGTATAGTTTGTAGTCCCAAAGATCAAGGCGGGCTTGGAGTTCATGACCTGGAGGTCAAGAATTCAGCTCTGCTGGGTAAATGGCTTTTTAAGCTCCTTACCGAGGATGGGATATGGCAAACTATTCTTCGGAGAAAATATATCGGCTCCAAGACGTTATCCCAAATGGTTTGGAAACCAGGGTATTCACACTTTTGGGCTGGTCTAATGGCGACAAAAAATGTCTTTTTTCGTCATGGAACTTTCTCAATTAAGAATGGAGCACATATACGGTTCTGGGAAGATGCTTGGTTAGACAATGCACCCCTAAGTGAACAGTATCCTGCGTTGTATAGTATCGTTCATCGCAAAGGAGATACCATTGCTACAGTAATGGCTACCTCTCCACCGAATGTGACGTTCATACGAGTTTTGCTAGGACAAAGGCTATTGGCATGGAATGCCTTAATTCAAAGGCTGGGGGATATTAATCTATCACCTCAACCAGATGAATTTAGATGGAATTTACATGCAGATGGCTCTTTCTCGGTCAAATCTTTATACAACGCCATACTTCATTCTGATTTACCAGTTGATAATAATAAGAAAATTTGGAAGATGAAGATACCATTAAAAATCAAAATATTTGGATGGTATCTTCGTCGAGGTGTCATCCTCACCAAAGACAATCTTGGTAAGCGGAATTGGCAAGGGAGTAAGCGATGTGTTTTTTGTCATCATGATGAATCTATTAAACACCTCTTCTTCCAGTGCCAGTTCGCGAGATCTATTTGGTCGGTCATCCAAGTAGCGTCTACCTTGTATCCTCCGACTAGTGTGGCCAATGTCTTTGGCAATTGGCTTCATGGTATAGATTCAAGGTTCAAGTTGCTTCTTAGGGTGGGGGCGCTAGCAGTTATCTGGGCGCTTTGGCTGAGTAGAAATGACAAGATTTTTAATGATAAAAATTGCTCTTTGTTGCAGGTCATCTACAAATGTACAGGTATTCTCCGTTTGTGGTTACCTCTTCAGCGCATGGAGAACAGAGACCTATTTACGGAGGTCTGTACACGGTTGGAGGCTACGGCGAGGGATACTTTTTCCCTACATGGGTGGCAGCATAGTCTACGGATTGAAGCCCCATCCACACCTTAGGCGTTATATGATTCATCGTTCCGATATGTATTTCGCCTAGTTTCTTTTTTTTAGTTTGACATCCTTTTTGGACTTAAAGACTCTTAAAACGGCTGTGTGCATCCTGGTTATGCAGAGGCTGGATGTAATTGCTTATCAAAAGTAATAAAGCATCTTTTATCGAAAAAAAATTGTTTTATGGTGTTTTCCCTCAAACCAACTATTTTAGTTGCTAAAATGTAAGTCGGTACATTTCTTGAAATCAAAATAAATAATACTTGATGCATGATCATGAAATCGTTCCGGTCTGTGTGTTTGCTCCGACGTATATTATATCTATCTAATATCAACATTATTTCTCTTTTCGTTTCTTCTCTAGTTTGATAACCACCGGTGCCGGTGTTCACGAGGCAGACCGTTGAACTCTCTTCTGGTGCTCTTGTCCTTGTGCGGACCAACCAGATCGATAGACTAGGGATCTTCTTCCCATTCTTCATCGATGCTGCTTCTCCTGCTCGATCGATACCTCTCTTTCTACACCGAAAAAGCTACCTTCCTCCATTCACTAATGGAGGACATTTCAGCTTTCTTTTGTAAACGCGTGTATCTAGAAATGGTTTTACCGTATATAATATCCACTCACTTTAATATATCCAAAAAGTCTACCACGTACATACATATCTTGAACTCGGCACATGTAAGAACAAACTTACGCCAGTACACGTAAGTGCATGTATCATGAAACCAGAGAGACAGTTTGACAAAATCAACTCTTCGTCAAGTCAACTGCAAGCTGAGCCATCGACCAACTCTTGGCATCGTGCAAGCGCCAACCAGTAATGCAAGACAGTTGACAAACTTACTCACAGGCAAGTCAACTTCACTCTCAGTCGTCCATCGCGAAATTAATAGTCTTTTCCAGGCTCAGTATCCATGTGATGCCTGTACTGTACATACTATTGCTGCCAATTTTGTGAACGTTAAGGCTGGCTATATATGGGATAGAACTTCGTACGTGGAACATATATCTTGTCCTAGCTAGTTGTACGTTGGTGGCATGTGCGCGCGGAGTAGAATGGGGAGGCGATCATTGGCGCCCCAGTTGTGGTTGACGGTCCTGCTCGGACTCGCCGCCGGCGCACTGCAAGTTTGCGGCCAGCGTACGTGCCGCTAGTACCACAGGTGAGATTATAATTATTCTTAACATTATGGACACTTTGTTTCTGCTAGAAATGTAATGGAAAGTGAAGTGGAGTAGTACTCAGTCAGCTAGACATAGTTAGCTATTCTCTTTTATTTCACTGGTTTTTTGGTTGAACTGTCTAGAGCATAAAATTCTACATCTGCATCTACTGAACAATGCAGGCTTACCCGGCTTCTTTCACATCTCTTCCATACAGGTTTCATCACCATAGACTGCGGCTTGCCCAACGAAGGAGGCTACATAGACCCCATGACCATGATACCTTCAACGTCGGACACCGGTTTCATTGACGTCGGGTCGAACCGCAACATCTCGGCCGAGTACATGAAGCCGGAGTCCCAGCTCTTCAGGGGCTACCACAACGTGCGCAGCTTCCCCGACACGGCGCGCAGCTGCTACACGCTGCCATCCCTCGTGCCCGGCTCCAAGTACCTGGTCCGGGCGATGTTCAGGTACGGCAACTACGACGGGCTGGAAAAGCTCCCTGTCTTCGACCTCTACCTCGGAGTCAACCTGTGGCAGACGGTGAACATCTCTCAGGCCGAGCGGACGGTGCTGGCTGAAGTAATTTCTGTGATCCCGGATGACTCGGTTCAGGTCTGCCTCGTGAACACCGGCTCGGGGACGCCGTTCATCTCCACGCTGGCTCTGCGGCCTCTCGAGAACACGCTGTATCCGCAAGCGAACGCAACGCAGGGGCTGGTCCTGGTGACCAGACGCGACATGGGCGGCACGGGCAACTACCCAATCAGGTGGCTCAACAGCTAGCACTGTGTTACGTAAACATATTATTTGGGTTGATCTGCAGATGCAGATGTTTTGGCCTTAACGTGATGTGGACAGGTACCCGTACGACCCATACGACCGGGCTTGGTTACCGTGGAGCGACTCCAAGGTGTGGTCGAACATCTCCACAAAGGAGATGATCCAGGGTAATGTCTGGAACCTCCGCTACCACGCGCCATCCACCGTGCTGCAGACTGCCATCACGGCAGTCACCGGCTCCAACACCATCGAGGTGTCATTGGCCACCCAACTGGACAATGCGAACTGAGGAGTGCTATACGTACGATCAAATTGTACGACAGTTTGGTACGATCAGACTCATATCAGCGTGTCAGCAGGTGGGCGGGATCACGGGAAGTCTCCTCCTGAGTCTGTTCGTACAGAAATCGTAACCATTTTATCGTACGTGAAGCATTTTCGATGCGAACCCTATTCTCGGGTACGCAACTACTCACCACCCGTTTCGTTCCGCAAACATTTGGAATTCAATATGTAGCACTCCGTTTTCAAATATAGTTCCGTTTGTTACTTTTATTCAAAGCCAAATTTATAAAATTTGATGAAATTCTTTGAAACAATAACAATATATCTATAATTCCAAATACATACCATATAAACATATATATCTTATAATAGATCTTGTATGTAAACTAATTAGAAAAGTAATGCCTATTATAGATGCATTGCAATCTTGTATATCGCGGAGCTACAGATCCTCTCTGGCAATCTCAAACGAAAGTTCAATGTCACCGTCGATGGCGGGCACAGCAAACTCCAAAGCAAGCTCGAGTACCTCGTCCCCGACGTCATGTATAACACTGAACCCCATGAGTGCTCCAGCCGGTACAATATCACCATGAAAGCCGCGGCAAACTCCACACTGCCACCCATACTTAGGGCCACTTCTTTTCGGCTTCTGCGGTGGCTTCTGGGAGAAGCTTCTCCCCACCAGCTTCTCCCATAAGCTCGAATCCAAAATTTGTTTTGGCTTATAATCTAGTTTGATCTAAACTCAACTATAAGTCAGAACAAATTTGGCATCAGAGCTTCTGAAAGAAGTAGGTAGGAAGAAGCTTCCCCCATAAGCCATCGTAGAAGCCGAAAAGAAGTGGCCCTTAACGCCCTTGAGTACTTCTCCGTCATCTCCACTGCCAGCGTTGGCACGGTCATTGAGGATGGTATATATATATATTTTTTACATATGAAATCTTATTTCAGTTTGTGAATGGTCGGTTCATACGAAGAGTTATCACATTTTTGGGAGGTGCTTTCAACTTATGCGCTCTTAAGTTTTAACCACAAAAACATAGGTCTTCTTTTCAAGATTGGATAATATTGATACAGTATGAATCTTTGTCAGATTAATTTTGATTAAACAACTCTAGAAACTAAAGAATGTGATATCTATGGCTCGGAGTACTTGAATCGTGATTTTAATTTACAATGTCCTATACAGTATTTTTCTGAATTTTTGGTGGGGGAAATGTGAGGAAATATTGGATACTAACTACCAGCGTGACTAGTCCTGTTGATATATAGGCCGCTGATACTTTACTCAATATAGAGAGATCTGCATGATCTAATAACTGCGCTTCTTTATCTTGTGTTCTACCGTGGGGAAAAAGTTTCTGCTATCAATGCAATCAAAGCTAAGTATCAGCTGAAGAAGAATTGGATGGGTGACCCGTGCTCTCCAAAGAAATTTGCGTGGGATGGGTTGACCTGCAGCTACGCTATTTCTGAACGCCCAAGAATCACAACCATGTAAGTTCAATATCATCTCACTCATTTAACTTTCACGACTGACAAGATGCTTTGTATTTCTACTATCAGGTTCTGACCATGTACCTTAGTTTTTTTTCTTGTTGATAATCTATACATAGATCTGATCCTGACACTCTAGTTCTTCAGATTCTATATTTTACATGAACTTATTGGTCAGTTTTACCTGTTCCATGAAAACACAATCGCGTAGTCTGAATCAATTTGTGTGCTTGCAGAAATATGTCATCTGGCGGTTTGAGTGGCAGCATATCAACTTATTTTGGTGATCTCAAAGATATCCAGTATTTGTAAGCAGGACGTTGTAAGTCCATTTTCACAATGAATTTTGTCAGGGGGACTTTTCATGTGTGCTTTGTACACTCATTTCAGGGATCTATCATACAATAAATTAACAGGATTAATTCCCAACGTTCTTGCCCAACTACCTGCTCTTGTGGACCTGTAAGAAAATCTGAATTACATGCTATCTTTGATGACTAATACTATTTTGACAACTTTTCTTTGATATCGGTGTGATTTGTTTCTTCAGAGATTTGACAGGCAACCAGCTTAATGGATCGATTCCTTCCGGTCTTCTGAAGAGAAGTCAAGATGGCTCCTTGACTCTAAGGTGAACAGTATGTCATTTAACTCTCCCATAATTGCTTTCACATTGCCCTGATCAAAATTGCTGATGGTATTTTCCTTTTTCGACAGATACGGCAAAAATCTAAACCTCTGTGATAACAATAGCTCTTGCCACCCGGCAGGAAAGAAGAAAAAACATATGCTTGCCGTTTACATTGTTCATCCGATAGCTGCAGTTCTAATAATAGGAGCACTGATAGTACTGTTGATTTTCAGAGTTAGAATAAAGAAAGGTGGTACTAGGCATAAACACTACATCATCTATAGTTCTACATTTTTTTCGATAAAGGGCAAGTAATGTTTATTTTTAAAAAAGATAGAAGGAATTAATAGTGGGTAATTCTAGTTCTGTGTTTGGATTTTGAAGGACCGACAAGGGGTGTCCACCAGCAGCTGGAGAACCACCGGTTCACGTACAAAGAGCTCGAGGTCATAACGGACAACTTCAAGATAGTACTCGGCCAAGGTGGCTTCGGCCCTGTTTATGATGGCTTCTTGAAGAATGGTACTCATGTTGCAGTCAAGCTATTGTCCCTATCTTCCAATCAAGGCATCAGAGAGTTCTTAACAGAGGTAATGTCTTCTCAAGTATAATTATTAATTAACTAGCACAGTGGCCCTCGGAAATGCGAGGGTATCATCTTTAACTTATACAAAAGAACTACTCTATATGATCCAAGTAAAACAACGACCTTTATTATGGATCGAAGGAAGTAATATTTATGAATTATCTTATAAAATGAAATGTTCTCTTACCATCTTTGTGCAAAACAAAATATGGTTTAGAATTTAAGATATCATTTCCTATGTAAATATTTATTTGTGAACAAAATATGTAAAATTGTATGGAAAATATGTGGAGAGTTATATGTGCTATTAGCTTTAATATGGCTCTAGTTATGAGAAATTCATGGTCAATAAAAACATTGAAAACTTAATTTAACCATCTTTAATTGGTGAATAATTACTACAGCATCGCGCCAGCCATTTCAATACTAATTGTGAAATGGACATATCCAAGAGTAAATACTAATATGAATTACTACTCTCTAGTCTCTCAATCGAACTTAAAATCTTAAAAAATAATCCTAAATTTAAAAAGAGTATGTGTTTTAATTTCTGTTTCGAAGGTGTACATGGTAGGAATATACACCATTTAGAAAAATTGGACTCAACTGTAAGATCTGAAATTTATGAGTACAATAAAGATATCAGGGATTTGTTGACTTCAATGAAGCTTGACGGAGTGTTTTCTATCGGGGTTTTTTTGCTCCAAAATATATTATTCTTTACCTGAATGATTTATGCTTTATTACATCTTCCCTAAAGTACTTTCTAAATTACTGTTATCAATCCTTGTTACGTCTGATCAAGATTTTTTATACTTCTCTTCTGTTCTCAAATTTATTACCGTATTTTTCCCTTATAAAATACTGTAGTTACCGACTTTTTTATAAAAAAATTTAGAAGTGTCCATTTTCATGCACAATCGCCACAAATTGTTCATTTTATGCCGATCACTATGCTTCGGAAATCTGAAACAGCCTAAATCGTATATTTTGGAGGATTTGTTGTTTCAAGCACATATTTTCACTTTTCTACGTACTCATATGATTAAATCTCAGTGTTATCGAAGAGACTACTCTTTTTACGTAACTATCACAGTGTCACTTATGTCTTGTATCGGGTTTTCTTACATGCAAATATATCATTTGTATCTTTGGAACTTAAATGCTTTATCCTGACGTGCTAAGTTTTTTTCTTATTTTCTTTCATATATTGGCAGGAATTCTTTTAGTTTCTGTTTCTACTATTCAGAAGTCCTTTTATTCTACCATACAAATTTGATCCACACACCACGTTTTTGTTCTAGTTCTAGCTAGAGAACAGGTGGTTTCCTTTTTAAAACAGATGCGGCTAGGTTCTTTTGAAGATAAGTTTTGCATTTTTTATTTAAAATATGAGTTTTACCTTGAGAGGCTACTATGACTTGAATACAAAACAATAGGATCAATACTGGAGTCCAATCAGATTTTTGTTACAGGTTTCGATCGTATTTCTTCCAATCTTTACTTTGCACACCCAACTCCCATGAAATACGGGAGTACTACTCAACTCCCATGAAATACAGGAGTACTCCGGTCAGTTTTTTCCTTGCAGGTTTCGGTCAGATTTATTTCAATCTTTATTTTACATGCCTAAATTTTTCATATATGCTTACGTGCCAGGTACTCATGTGTACATATTTATTGTACGTATGATTTATTATGTTTTCAATCTCAGCCGTTAAACTTGTTTTAATCTGATTATTATAACATTTTAGAATATATTTATAATGTACATATATAATTGATTATGTATATAGTGAAAAGAATTTGGAAAAAAATTCACATATGTGATCGACAAATTCGATACAAACGACATGCACATAAGTTCTGAGATCACCTTATTCATTTATTCATTTATACGCACATAGTGAACGTAGATTGAAAACGTGAAGATGTGCATACATATCATTGCCTTCACGTGTAATATAAGTGGATATTGTCTCTTTGTTCCCTTAAACAACAAAGACATGACAGATTGACAGCCCGCCGTAAAATAAGCTAATACGGTAGGTGAGAGGGCCTCTATCTCTATGTTTCTCTTAACTACACGCACGTGATACAATTTGTTGTGTGCACGATACCTCTTCCTGCACCACTACTTGACCAATCTTACGATATAGTTTTGTTTCAGGTTTATCTAATACGGGCAGTTTCCTTTCACAATTCATCATGTCAGACTAAATAAATGGAACTCTTCTAAGTTACGTAACTATTAATACTTCGTTAAATCCTAGCCATAAATTTTAGATCTAATTATTAAAATAATTTAAGTGATGTGGATTAAGGTGATGTATCTATTTTAGCTCCGTGTTGTGCTTTTAATATATAATAGTAGATAGGAGCATGTACCATTTCATTTCAGAAAATTTTAGAAACTAGTCTAACACATACTCTTCTTCTACCTCAGGCTCAGACATTAACCAAGATTCATCACAAGAACCTTGTCTCCTTGGTTGGCTATTGCAAGGATGGGAAGTATTTGGCTCTTGTCTATGAGCATATGTCTGAAGGAAATCTCGATGATAAACTTAGAGGTGTGCTACTCCATCTGTATGAATAAAATTTCGTAACATCTCAAGTTCCACACACTACTGACATCAGATGACCCTTTGCAGGGAGAGGCTGCAATGTTGTATTCTTGACTTGGAGGCAGAGACTCCGTATTGCACTGGAATCTGCGCAAGGTATATTTTTTTCTAATTTATAATATCATCTTCTTTTTGTAGATCTCTCTATTTGGCTAGATGTTTATATATGCCTAATCTGCACAATATCATTATGAATGACATGATGTGTATGCAGGTCTCGAATATCTACACAAGGCGTGTAGCCCACCCTTTGTGCACCGTGATGTGAAGACATCAAACATCCTACTAAATGCAAATCTAGAGGGTAAAGTTGCTGACTTTGGCTTGATGAAAGCTTTCAATCACGACGATGATACCCATGTATCCACTGCCAGGATGATTGGCACACCAGGCTATTTTGCACCCGAGTATGTGATAGCTTACATTCTTATGTACTACTATGTTTTAACCATTTTTTACTTGTATCGGTATCTTCTTGCAATGTGACATAATTAACTGTATAGGTATGCAATGACCCGACAATTGACTGAAAAGAGTGACGTGTATAGCTTCGGCATCGTGCTACTGGAGGTAATCACAGGACACTCCGCCATCCTACAATGCACAGAGCCCACCCATATTGTCCAGTGGACACAACAACGCCTTGCTGGGGGCGACATTAAGGAAGTGGTGGATGCACGCATGCAAAGTGACTACAATATCAATGGCCTGTGGAAGGCTGTGGATGTTGCACTCAAGTGCACTGCACAAAATCCCGCAAAAAGGCCAACAATGACTGATGTGGCAACCCAGATCCAAGAATGCCTCGAGCTAGAGAGTGAAGGGCACACCGACAGACGATGCCAACAGTAGGTTTTACTTGAACAACAGAAGCAGTCGTGATCATAATATACCATTGTGAGACACGTCAACATTTAATTTGACATGGTCAAAGTGACCATGATCAGCATCGTCCCCACCATAGTTTTTTCAGTCAGGGTTGACAAACAAACAGAGCATGTATTATTCAATTGTAATAGAGACATACCTTTTATCGACTTAGCACCATGAACACTGAACATTGGTGTTCAATTAAAGGAATTTTTTGTTACATTTGGTTTCCTTGCTTTTTTCTCAACACGCGGTGGTTCCTCTTTTTGTAGACATGCCAGATGGTATAAATAAGGTTCCCTCTGTTAGGAATAAGCATGCCGATGCCGTGCGCTCCATCTTATATGGGTGGTATACGTGCGTATGTCCGAAATAAAATGGACTTTTGTCCGGGTAGGACTAGATTTGTATCTTAGTCGGTTTACATGAAGGCATAACTTAGCCTATATATATATGAGTGTACTTCCCTTTAATCGAAGTGTCTAGAAATAAAGAAAGAAAGATGAGGTGTGAGATGGACCTCCAGTAATCATCCCAAATCAGTGTTTCAATCCTCCCGTGTGTGCGTGTCGACCTGAAATCGATCAAGTTGGTTGTGAGCTAGCTAGTTGATTCATCTAATTGGTTGTGTGCCTATACTTGTCTGTTGAGATGCATCTATAAGTTTATTACCAAAGAGTTATTCCTAAGATTGGATCCGTATGTTGATAAGTTGTTTAGTATCCATCAAAATGCTTTTATTAAAGGGAGGAACATTACGGATGTGGTGTTTCTTTGCATGAGCTGATGCATGCCCATGTTAAGAAATAGGTGGGAGTAATTTTCAAAATTTATTTGAAAAGGCCTATGATAAGGTGAATTGAGATTTCCTGATTGATTGCCATAGAGATAGAGAGGTTTTTCTGAACAATGGTGCATGTGATCTAGGAATATCCTACATAATGGGACAATAGTGTTAAGTTCAATAATGTGATTTGTCCCTATTTCAAAAGTGCCAAAGGTGTGAGACAAAGAGATCCTTTCTCACTAACCACTACTAGAAAAAGGCCTAGTCGTAGGATTGCTAACAGTGGGGCACCACTAGACAGGTGTGCCACTGCTACATAGCAGTGGGCACCAAAAAGTGGCGCTCCACTGGTAGGCATGCTAGTAGAGTCGTACATGTTCAGTAGTGCGTCACTGCTAACTTTCTACTTGGTACACCCCCACCCCAGGCTTACCAGTGGCGCACCACCTTTTGGTGCGCCACTGCTATCGCCACTGCTATCTCAAGTACCAGTGGTGCTCCATGCAATGGTGCACCATAGCTAAGGGGGTACCAAAAAATCATCATTTTCTAAAGTGGCCAGACTTTAGAAAATGATGATTTTTTGGTACCACATAGCAGTGGCGCACCATGACAGTGGTGCGCCACTGGTAAGTCTAGCCACTTTAGAAAATGATGATTTTTTGGTACTCCCTTAGCAATGGCGCACCATTGCGTGGAGCGCCACTGGTACTTGAGATAGCAGTGGCGCACCATGCCATGGTGCGCCATTGCTAAGTGGGATACCAAAAAATTTGCCAACTGCTACTTGAGATAGCCGTGGCGCACCATGCCATGGTGCGCCATTGCTAAGGGGGTACCAAAAAGTCTGGCCACCACAACCCCCCCCCCCCCCGGTCGTGGATCGCCTTTCTAGTTTTTAAAAAATAAAAGAAATTGATAAATATTGAAAAATAAAATCCTTCAATATGTCCATGTGTAATGTCATTTAGTTGCAAGAGAAATTAGAAAATATGAATTTCTACTTTGTTTTTGTAAAAATGCATCATGTATCAGTAAAACGGGATTTCTGGTTGCCAATTTCAGGTTTAGACAATTTTATACAATTTTCAGGTTGCCAAAAATCAAAAAGAAACATGACTTTTTTCAGGTTTTAGATTTCAGGCAGAAATTTCAAAAAAAAAGAAGAAAAAATAGCAGTGGCACACCAAGCCTAGTGGTGTGCCACTGCTAACTTCCCGCACTAAAAAATCCAAAATGGCCGGCTCCCCTTAACCCTTATCCCCACCCTCCTCCTCCAACTCCTCCTCCTCCACTCTAGCCTCCTCCTCCACTCCGGCCTCCTCCTCCACTTCCTCCTCCTCCTCCTCCTCTAATACTTCTCCACTCCCTCCTCCTCCAACACCTTCCTCCTCACCCTCCATGTCCCCCACTCCGGCCTCCTCCTCCATTCCGACCTCCTCCACTTCATCCTCTTCCTCTTACATCCCCCCTCCTCAAACATCTCTAACTCCGGCCTCCTCCTCCTCCTCCTCTCCTCTTTTTTCGTCTCCTCCTCATCCTCCATCCTCACCTCTCCTGCATCCTCACCGACGACTAGGATATGAGTATGAACATGAATGGGACAAATAATTTTCACGATAAAAATTCGAAAAAATAAAGAGCAAAAAAAATTCGAAAAAATGTGCCCGGTTCAGATTTCAAATTTTTAGCAGTGGCGCACCTCAACGAAATAGCAATGGCACACCAGTGAGCTAGTAGTGGTGCACTATACGGTGCACAACTGCTAAGCCAGGTAGCAATGGCACACCATTGATGGCGCGTGATGCACACATCCGTTGGGAACCCCAAGAGGAAGGTGTGATGCGCATAGCAGTAAGTTTTCCCTCAGAAAGAAACCAAGGTTATCGAACCAGTAGGAGATGAAGGCCACGTGAATGTTGTTGGTGGAGGAGTGTAGTGCGGCGCAACACCATGGATTCCGGCGCCAACGTGGAACCTGCACAACACAATCAAAATACTTTGCCCCAACTTAACAGTGAGGTTGTCAATCTCACCGGCTTGCTGAAAACAAAGGATTAAACGTATGGTGTGGAGAATGATGTTTGTTTGTGAAGAACAACAGAGAACATAGATTGCAGTAGATTGTATTTTAGATGTAAAAGAAAGGACCGGGGTGCACAGTTCACTAGTGGTGTCTCTCCAATAAGATAAATAGCATGCTGGGTAAACAAATTACAGGTGGGCAATTGACAGAATAGAGATTCATATACATATCATGATGACTATTATGAGATTTAATCAGGGCATTACGACAAAGAACATAGACCGCCATCCAGCATGCATATATGCCTAAAAAGTCCACCTTCAGGTTAGCATCCGCACCCCCTCCAGTATTAAGTTGCAAACAACAGACAATTGCATTAAGTATGGTGTGTAATGTAATCAACGCAAATATCCTTAGACAAAGCATCGATATTTTATCCCTAGTGGCAACAGCACATCCACAACCTTAGAACTTTTTGTCACTGTCCCAGATTCAATGGAGGCATGAACCCACTATCGAGCATAAATACTCCCTCTTGGAGTCACAAGTATCAACTTGGCCAGAGCCTCTAGTAGCAACGAAGAGCATGCAAGAACATAAACAACACATATATTATAGATCAATTAATCAACTTGACATAGTATTCAATATTCATCGGATCCCACCAAACACAACATGTAGTATTACAAATAGATGATCTTGATCATGATAGGCAACTCACAAGATCTAAACATGATAGCACAAGAGGAGAAGACAACCATCTATCTACTGCTATGGACCCATAGTCCAAGGATGAACTACTCACGCATCATTCCGGAGGCGGGCATGGTGATGTAGAGCCCTCCGGTGATGATTCCCTCTCCGGCAGGGTGCCGGAGGCGATCTCCTGAATCCCCCGAGATGGGATTGACGGCGGCGGCGTCTCTGTAACTTTTTCCGTATCGTGGCTCTCGGTACTAGGGTTTTCGCGACGGAGGGATTAAGTAGGCGAAGGGGCAGCGCAGGGGGGTGCCCGAGGGGCCCACACCATATGGCGGCGCGGCCAGGGGTGGGGCCGCGCCGCCCTATGGGGTGCCGCCTCGTCGCCCCTCTTCTTCTCCTCTTCGGACTTCTGGAAGGCTCCGTGCAAAATAAGACCGTGGGCTTTTGTTTTGTCCAATTCCGAGAATATTTCCTGTGTAGGATTTCTGAAACCAAAAACAGCAGAAAACAGGAACTGGCGCTTCGGCATCTTGTTAATAGGTTAGTGCCGGAAAATGCATCAAAATATTATAAAGTATGACTAAAACATGTTGGTATTGTCATAAAACTAGCATGGAACATAAGAAATTATAGATACGTTGGAGACGTATCAACCACCGGTGCATCAATGCTAATAGTTGGCAGTGGCACACCTGTGTGCGCCACTGATACCAAAAACATGTGCGTCACTGATTGTCTGTTTTCTAGTAGTGAACCCTTTTTAACATGGTTGTTGAATGCCTAACCCAAATGGTGATGAAGGCTCAGGAAAATAACTTGATTACTGGTTTTGCTGCTGATTTAATTGATAAGGTAGTGGTTGTGGTGCAGTATGCAGATGATACATTTTTTTTATTAAACATGATATGTGGAACAAGCTATTAACCTGAAGTTACTAATGTATATATATGTTTGACATAATGTCTAGCTTGAAAATTTACTACTTCAAAAGTTAAATAGTAGTCATTGGTGGAGATAATCATACTCTGGAATATTATTCTGAGATGTTTAACTGTCAAGTTGGTAAACTTCCTATGAAGTACTTACGGGTTCCTGTAACTTTCTCCAACCTAAAGAATATTGATTGTGACTTCCAGGATGTAAAAAGAATCAATAAGTTGGAACCCTGGATTTGTGATTCGGCTTCCTCTGGTACTAGGCTTACCTTGTTGGATTCTTGTCTCTCAGGAATTCCATCCTACTATATGCAATGTTTCTATTAAATAATTTTTTTATTGAAAAGTGTGTTAAGCATAGAAGAAAAAAAATAGCGCTGGTAAGAAAAAGAAAAAGGTCTTATTGTATGGTGAAATGTAAAAGGGTTTGTAGATCCAAAGAGAAAGGGGGGTTGGGGGTAAAATATCTTAGAAAGAAAAATATTAGCCTTCTAACTAAATGGTGGTGGAAGTTGGATACTCAAGATGTCATGTGGCAAATAATTGTGAAGCAGAAGTATCTAAGGAACAAAACGGTAAAAACTCTGTGCAACCTAGATTCATTCTCCTTGTTGGAAAGCTTTGATAAAAGTAAAAAAAATCCTATCTTCAGGGGAGGGAAGTTGTGTTGAATAAAGGTGATTTAGCAAGATTCTAGCTATGTGAAAGATATCCTCATATATACCAAATTTCATTGGCTAAGGAGGTTGCTTTCTTTCATGTTGTAGCCTCCAATTTTAACATTCCTTTCCGAAAATGTTTTTCCGTGGATCTTCTCAACAAGTGAAATGATATAAAGCTTTCCATTATTCAAAGTCATATTAGTATGGAACATGTTCCAGTGAGGTGGGATTAACTGGTAATAAACGTTTTTCAATTGTTTATATGTACAAGTTCCTTGAAAACAACCTTGTTGGTCCTAGTAATAAATGGATTTGGACGCCAAGTTACCTTTGAAAATTAAGATCTTTATGTGGCAATTCTGCCGTGATGCTATTCTAAGTAGAGACAACGTTAAGAAAAGGAAATGGATTGGTTCTCCTATTTGTTCTTTCTGTAACAACTGTGAAGATGCAAATTATCTCTTCTTTTCTTGTGCTATTGCAAGGGTGACCTGGGGGTGTGTTGGTGCCTGTGTTGGGCCTAACATTTGTCCTTATAATTGGCAGTGTTTGGCTTGGTTGTATGTATATATGGAAAGGGATAAAAAGTTCTTTGATTTGTTAATGGCTGCCATTTTTGTGCCATTTGAAATACCAGAAATAAGATAACCTTTGATGGTCTTGTTCTCAAATCTCCTGTTTCAGTGATCTTCACGGTTTATTCTTTCATAAATTACTGGACAGGACTATATGATAAAGGTGATGCTTTGAAGATCAAGAAGGGGGTGAAGCACCTGATGGACAAGGCGGCTCATATTCCCTAGAGTTCAGTGGAAGAGATGATTCTATGCAAGCCCCAATCCGAACAACTTCCACCATCTTGGAGATTCAAGCTCCATGATTTGGTTGTCTGTCTTCGTTGGAAGTGGACCTGTTTGATCCTGGAACTCGTAATAACTTTTTGTTCTCCATGTGTAGTGTTTAAAATTCTTGTTAGAGTTTGCCTTAATATCATAATGTTTTTTACCCATTGTGGGTACCTTATATCGAGTGTCTGTCTCAGTGGGTTCCCTGATGGTGTGAGGGCGGCCTCATTTCTGTCTGCTTTTGCTGCCTTTGTAGTGTGGTTGTAATAAACGAATATGTATTTTTGTTATGTCGCACTAAGGGAAGGGGTAGCGCGTTTGGAAAAAAGCTTCTTGCTGGAATAGCTCGGAAGCAGTCGAGATTGCATACACGTATATGTACTGGCTAAAACTACTCAGCAAGTTAAGGCGACCTGTAGGAAGTAGGGACCAAGTCCAACAATTGGTATCAGAAACCAAGTTCTTCGGCATGATCTACTTAAGGTAAAATGATGTCATGCCGTTGGTCAAGCGAGGCGAGAGTTCGTGACTGGTGGTGGAGACGACGGGGGCGGCTTTGTGTCCATGCCTCGATCGCAAGCACTATGGCTCTAGGCCCTCAATAGGAGGTGGTCATGGAAACACAAGAGATTTGGGATGCCGCCAATCCCGCCGGCAATGAATAAATCAAGGGAGGTGCGAAGTACCGGAAGGTGGTCAAGTTGTAACGACGCTCTATTACATCGTGTCGAACGACATGATGCAGCACCTCGCCGGGAATAAATCGGTGAAGGATGCATGGGAGACGATAAAGACCTTGCACCAAGGTCATACGTGCGTGAAGGAAGCGCACCAAGGTCATACTGTCATACCTTGACGAAAAAATTACGAAGATTTGAAGATGCATGAAAGGAAGACGGTTGATCAGTTTGTCGCCCATTTCATTACCCTCGTCAACGCAAGCAGGGAATAAGGCAAGAAGTTGGATGAGGTCAAGTGAAGATTTTTGTAGAAGAAAACAAAAAATCCTACCAATGAGAACGATATAGACAAGATCTATTCTATGCAGATGTAAGGTAACAGAGGGATTCAGTGTTCATATCTTTGAAGAACGAAAACATTACCAACAAACATTGTTGGTCTAGTTGTACGGCGATGCCGACCTCAAGGTCGCGCAGATGTATGATGACCCACAAGTATAGGAGGTGTATCGTAGTATCTTCGATAAGTAAGAATGTCGATCCCAACGAGGAGCAGAAGGTGTTGGCAGCAGTTTCGATGAAGGATTCACTGTAGATGCTCACAAACAAGTATTCGAGGGGTTTTGATGTAACAGATGAATAAAGTACGAGTAAGTAAAATGCGAGAGAAATAATTGCAGCGAGTGGCCCAATCCTTTTTAGCACAAAGGACAAGCCGGTTTGTTTACTTATAATGACCAAACGTTCTTGAGGACACACGGGGATTTTAGTCTAGTGCTTTCGCTTCATGTGGCTAAATAATCTTCATTGTTTTGATAAGTGTTGTGTGGGTGAACCTATGCTAATGCACCGCCCTTCCTAGGACTAATACATACTTGTGATTATACCCCTTGCAAGCATCCGCAACTACAAGAAAGTAATTAAGATAAATCTAACCACAGCCTTAAACTGCGAGATCCTGCGATCCCTCTTGCATCGATATACTAACGGGGGCTTAGGTTTCGTCACTCCGGCAACCCCGCAATTAGCAACCGAATACAAGATGCACTCCCCTAGGCCCATAAATGGTGAAGTGTCGTGTAGTCGACATTCACACGACACCACTAGAAGAATGACACCACAACTTAAATATCATAACATTGAATATTACTCAACCATAATTCACTACTAGCATTTAGACTTCACCCATGTCCTCAAGACTAAACGAACTACTCACGAGACATCATATGGAATACAATCAGAGGTGATATGATGATGAATAACAATCTGAACATAAATCTTGGTTCAATGGTTTCACTCAATAGCATCAATAACAAGTAGAGAATAACGCCGGGAGGGTTTCCCTTATCAAACAATCAAGATCCAACCCAAATTGTTACAGCGGTGACGAGGTGCAGCGGTGGTGATGGCGGTGTAGATGGTGGAGATGATGATGATGATGATGATGGAGATGATGTCCAGCTCGATGACGATGGCGATGGCATCGATTTCCCCCTCCGGGAGGGAATTTCCCCGGCGGATTCCTGCCCGCCGGAGAGCTCTTTTCTCTCTCGGTGCTCTCCGCCCCGCGCAGGCGGGCCGTAACTCTTCGTGAGGTTCCCTCTCGTGGCTTAGGTCTTCGGGACGAAGGAGTACGCGAAGAAAAGGAGGCGAAAGGGGCCGTGGAGCCCCCGCACGACAGGTGGCACCGGCCAGGCCATGGGCCGCGCCGGCTCGTGGTCCGGGCCCACCTTGGGTCCCCTCTTCTCCCCTTCTCGGCTCCCTCCATCATCCGGAAAATAGGATTTTACGTGTAATTTCCTTCCACGACTTGATCTTACGAAATATTGCGTTCGACGGTGCTTTTTCCAGCAGTAATCCCGGCTCCGGTGCTTGATCCTCCAATAATGATGAAACATGCAAAATAGATGAAATAACATAAGTATTGTGTCCCAATATGAAATATATCAATGAATAACAACAAATTATGATACAAAATAGTGATGCAAATTGGACGTATCAACTCCCCCAAGCTTAGACCTCGCTTGTCCCCAAGCGAAACTGAGCTCGATAAACAAGACCACATGTTTATGGAGTGAAGAGTCGATAAATAAAATACGGACAAGAAGCATCATATTCATTCACACAAGACATTCTAGTAAACAACTTCCTCATATAACTCATCTTGAAATAAGTAAAGAGAAATCACAAGTAAAGGTGCATAAGAAATCATAGTTGGTGATGGCAAACTTTGTTCTTGGTCAGAGAACTATTAACGGATTGTACTTCTAAGCAAAGCTTTCATATTAGAATTTATAGTTGGGCTTTCATATTCAAGCATAACAATCTCCTTATAATCATTGATAACTTCGAAGTCATATTCATTCAGATAAAATTGGTACAAAATAAGAAAGTATAAAAGACATGATTAACTGAATCATAGCATAAATGATTGGTTCACAACAACTCAATTGCTTGCTTGAGATAGAGGGAAATAGGTTTACTAACTCAACATAAAAGTAAAAGATAGGCCCTTCGCAGAGGGAAGCAGGGATTAAATCATGTGCTAGAGCTTTTCAAGTTTTGAAATCGTATAAAGAGCATAAAAGTAAGATTTTAAGCGGTGTTTGTTGTTGTCAACGAATGGTAGCGGGCACTCTAACCCCCTTGCCAAACGAACCTTCTAAGAGCGGCTCCCATGAGGGACGGCATCTCTACCAGCAAGGTAGATCATCCCTCTTCTCCTTTGTTTACACATGTATTTTAGTTTATTATGGATGACACTCCCCCCAACCTTGGCTTTCTCAATCCATGGCTAACCGAATCCTCGGGTGCCTTCCAACATTCACATACCATGGAGGAGTGTCTATTGCAAAATTAAGTTGCTTACTGATAAATCAGGGCAAAACATGTGAAGAGAATTATTAATGAGAGTTATTAATTGGGGCTGGGAACCCCGTTGCCAGCTCTTATTGCAAAATTATTGGATAAGTTGATGTGCCACTAGTCTATTGGTGAAAGTCCGCCCAACAAGATTGGAAGATAAAACACCACATACTTCCTCATGAGCTATAAAACATTGACACAAATAAGGAGTAGTATAGTTTGAATTATTTACAGGTAGCACATGAAGTATTTACTTGGAATGGCAGAAAATACCATGTAGTAGGTAGGTATGGTGGACACAAATGGCATAGGTTTAGTCTAAGGTTATGGATGTATGAGAAGCATTCCCTCTCAATACAAGTCTTTGGCTAGCAAGGTTTGATAGCAAGCATAAAGTTGAGGGAAACAAACAAATATACATATGATAGAACAATCATGCATCTTTCTCATAAGCACAAGCAATTTTAACTTCAGAATACTAAACTCATTAGCATAGAGATAATAGAGTAATATATCTAAGTGTATTTCTCTCTTTTAATTAAAAATCAGGGTGTTGTTGCTATTAACCAATGCTAAGTTTACCAAAACCAAATAGATTTACTTGATGCTCCCAAAGTGATATCAATACTCATGTCAAGAGTAATCATATAATGGAGATTTCAAACTAAAATAAGGTGTGCAAAAAGTAAATGATAAGACTTCTCATTAATATTCCATAACGATAACTCACACCAACGGATACATAGATAACCAACTAAGAGAGATACTTCCACATTGCATACTATTCCATATGATAACTTCCCTACTCATGATATGACACTACTTGATAGTAAAATATAAAGGTAGTGATGATGTGATACCGCGGCACTCCCCCAAGCTTGGAACAACCCAAGGGGATGCCAATACCGATGATGAATTACTCCTTCGGTGGTGATGGTGGATTCTTCTCGCGCTTCTTAAGGATCTCCTTCAGCTTCAGCTTCTCAATTTTGCAATTCTGCACCAAAACTTGAAGAAACTCATTGTTATCTGAATGTGGCGGTGACGGCCTTGTGCTGGGAATTGAGTAATATTCCAGCATTCTGCGAAGCCGCTGGTTCTCCTCCTGAAGTATTTTGTAGCGACCCAGAAAATATACCCTATTAGATTTGTTTGTTCTTTTCTTTTATGCATCATCATGCATCATGCATCATATCATCCATGCTTTTAACAAATAAAATTATTTTATAAATGCTAAAATATTTTCTTTTCCCTCTCATATGGTTGAATAAAACCTCCCCTTATCTTTCTTTTAGCAAAACCCCAACAAACAAAACTATTTTTGTTTTGATCAAATATTTTGGCGATGCTTGTAATTTCTTCTCTCTCTCCACCTTGTATTCAAAATTTATTTGAGATGGTTCAAATCTTTTTGGCAAACAGATTTTAAAAGAAAAGGAGAAAATGTTTGGAGAAGAAACCCCTTCCCTCTCTCCCCGGGCTCCTCTCTCTTCCCCGGCCTCTCTCTCTGTCCCATCTCTATTCCTCTTTCCCCGCAGCCCAACACCACTAACAAGCCGAAGCCCACCTCACCTTCAAGGCCCCTACCCCTTCAGCACGAAGGGACCGAGCTCCTCCTTGTCGTCTTCTTCCTATCCCCACGCAAGATGCGTGTTCTTCTGCTTCACATGGTCGACGTCACCCCCACCACCACGCCAACCACTCCCTCCTCCCTTTTAAGCGTGCCCCTGCGCCAAACCCTAGCTGCCTCCTCTTCCCCCTGCCGCCGCCACGCTCTCCTTTCTCCCCATCTCGTTCTATTTTGTTTTCTCTCTGTGAGCGAACCAAGGAAAAAGCACCGCACCATATCTCCATGGCGCCGTCGCGGCGGGCCGCCCCTCGCCGAGCTAATGCCACCGAGAGATCCGCCTCGTTCTCCTCTTCCTCCATGCATAAGGAATCAACCTGGAAGCTTATCAATCGCCCCCAATTTAGCCGATTCCATGCTCTGGCCGCCATCTTCCGACGATGATTCCGGCCGCTCTGGCCCTCCCCTGGCTTCTTCGACTTCTCCATCAGCTTCACGGTGATGTTCCCGTTCTCCAGGACCTATCCTACTTCTCTATCTCCCTCTCAATCATCTTGCCCATGTTGACCTCTCTCCACCACCGCAGGTCCTCGACGCCGGCGAACTTCCGGTGGGTTCCCGGCACCACGACTACTACCATCAAGTCCACCACGCTGAGGCGCACCTTCGACGCCTTCTCGTTCATCCCGAATCACCCGGAATCCATAGATCCGTCCTTGTCTGCAACCTCCGCCATGACCGCTGTTGGCCCCGAGCTTCGCCTGTTCTGTTCAACTAGAGGACGGCCTTTCTTTTGACACGATCTGGCCTACAGCTGAGCTGGTTCGTTCTCTCTATCTGGATCAAGAGATCCTGAGTTCCAATCCCACTACAGGCAATTTTTAGCCCACCTCTTCTTTCTCTGTCTTGCCAGGTCTTCAGCAGCTGGGCCTCAGCCCACTTGCTCGCCAGCTTCCTCTTCGCCAAGCGTGCGACAGGCAGCTATCCATCGCCGCCTTTTCTCAGGTCCGGCCCTGCAGCAGCCCGCATCTCTGGTTGTTCTATTCCTTTATGCACATCTTGATAAAATCTTATCTTCTAAACCATAACTCGGATTAAAATATATTTTATATGTATTTCAATCAGAAAAATACAAGGATCATGAATATGCCATCCATGCTTGCTGTTGCATCATGCATCATATAATTTCGTGGTAGTTTGCATTATCATCTAATATGTAAAATATGGAATATGTGGGATACTATATAAATGTTGTCCCGGTTCCATTTAACTTTGATGTGGATCACCCCTGCCATGTTTGCTATGCTAATCCACCATTAAATTTGCCGGTAGAAATGCAACTATAACCTAATTGATTGTCCGGGGTTCCGACTCCGATTAATATGGATAAATTGCACCGCATCATGTTTGCCATGCCATACATCTCACATCATGAGCATGCTGATTCTTTTGCCGTAGTAGTAAGACTTGCATCCGTTGTTTGTCCAGACATTTGTTTCTTCCCGGATAGGATCGCGAAGTGGTGTGGTGAGATACGACGAGTTCTCCGGATGTTCCTCGGCAAGCTTTAACAGGCAAGCATTTCCCTATACTCCTGTCCCTGCAGGAGTCGCTCGCCTATTTTATTTTGCCTTCTTCCTCATGCTAGCTTTAAGTTGCGTTCTTGTCACGTGTCCCTTCCACTCGTTACCTCAAGCAGCCTATATTGCCTCCACCAACCTCCTACAACTGTTGTTTGGTTTCGGGTCTGCCTTGCGAGTCGTAGTGCATGCTAGTGATGTTTATATCTCATTACCGTTATCGCTATCTTATCGGGGTATCTGTTGGAAGTTCATGACACATGGTTTATGGATATATCTGTTGAAGGTATCATGGTTACTTTAATTGTTAAGCGGAGGCATCGGTGAGTCAGTTGCTCGTTTTATGACGGCTCACTTGTGTTTCTTTAAAGCTTAGGACCCGAGTTCCCGTTATCCGTTCCGAGATCGAGCGCTCTAACCACACGTGGGTATGTTTATTGGGTCTCCCTCGACCACTACCGGAATCTACAGCTTTGTCCAAGTGGCCACAACTAGTTTGCATGTTTTACCATTTGTTGTTGCGTGCATGCCGACTTGTTACTTCTTTATCTTTGGGAAGCCCCCGGGTGCCTTGTATCCCTTGTTTCCGGTATGCACGTATAGGATGCGGTATGTTCGTTCATCGATGCTTGAAGCGGGTCATTCGCCCCGATGTGTGTTCCGACCCTCGGAAGCCGTAGGCGCAAATAGCTAAGTCCGTTTCGGAGATACGGCCGGACTTCGATTCGGGTTCAACTTGGTTAGGTGGCTTCCGGACATTGTTGTCGTGAAGGAGAGTGCGAGCCGTGATATCCACCTGTCGTAAGTGGAACGATCGGTGCGTGTGGGCACATTTGGGCACCCCTGCAGGGTTAAATCTTATCGATAAGCCGCGTCCGCGGTTATGGACGACTTGGAGCTGTATGACTCGACCATAGACAACTTACACCTGTTGTTTCAATACTAATAACTTGCATAGTAAGATAGAACAACTTAAATAATAACTGGTTAAAACTTGTCAACCGTGTGAGTGTCGTTGTAAGTACTTCCTTGCGAGGGGGGAACGCACCGGCTGTGTTATGTTTGCAGAGTATAGAACTGTTAGTTATACGCTCTCTCACCTTCTCTCGATTAGACGAATGCCGTAGAGTGTCTCTATAGGTTTTTAGTGCTTGCGCGCTGCCGCTTAACCCCACCATATTGCCTATGACGTTCCTCTTGCGTCCTCTAAGTCCCCTGCGTGCCTCAAGTACAAAGGACGACCGGTTGACGAATGCTTATACGTCTTGAAGTCTTGTTAAGTACGAACCCGTACTTATTGCTGCTTCTACGGGACATAACCGGGCGGGTATGAAGATATGTTCAATGAAGACGACGCTAGCAAGGTTACCCTTCCGGCTTGGCTCCGGGCAGTGGTCATGGACGCCTGCTGGTTATCTTCGGGACTCTTAGTCCAATTTGTATCTTGTCCGTACTCGGATGTATTTGATCTTCTCGTATGATTTGGATCTTTGTATTGTATATTGTATCTTGACTCGTTGGAGTCGTTGTTGTAATATATCTGTTTCTTGTGGGCTCTATTGTAATCCTGTTGTAATGTTACCGCTCGTGTTAATTCCTCCGGCATCACGTGTGTGATTCGTTCCGCACGTCGTGTCGGAGGGCGTCTCTGAATCGATATCGTGCGGATTTCGGCGGGTTCGCTGGGATCCTCATGGTACCGGTTTTGGGGCGTCACAAGTTGGTATCAGAGCATCAGGTTGACGGTACCCCACTAGTCCAGCCTGTAGGATAACCTTGTCAATGGTCGTTGAGTTTAGAGAGTCCAAACTATTTTCTCAAATTCGTTGGATAGATCTGATTAGCTCTGATTTTTCTCCTTACCTCTATTCTTTCTCCTCTTATCTTTGCGACTTTTAAGTCTTCTCTCTTATCTGAGTTTTCCGAGTTTTAGGTTCCGACGTGGGTTGGACGATCCTTGCCCCTCACCTATTAGGACCGATCTTCGGAGGATCCCAACGGAAGCTCATCATCAACAGCGGAACAAAGACTTCTTGTTAGTGGTGTCGCCGATCTACGTGGAGCAACAATTCTTGTTAGTGGTGTCGAGAATATCGACACGTCGCCTGAAGATCCGATAGTTCACCTCTTCCCCCTCCCCCCGTACCATAGCGTGGGATCTCGGGGCGCGATCCCTTGTTAGTGGTGTCGATTGTAGCGACCCAGAAAATATACCCTATTAGATTTGTTTGTTCTTTTCTTTTATGCATCATCATGCATCATGCATCATATCATCCATGCTTTTAACAAATAAAATTATTTTATAAATGCTAAAATATTTTCTTTTCCCTCTCATATGGTTGAATAAAACCTCCCCTTATCTTTCTTTTAGCAAAACCCCAACAAACAAAACTATTTTTGTTTTGGTATCAAATATTTTGGCGATGCTTGTAATTTCTTCTCTCTCTCCACCTTGTATTCAAAATTTATTTGAGATGGTTCAAATCTTTTTGGCAAACAGATTTTAAAAGAAAAGGAGAAAATGTTTGGAGAAGAAACCCCTTCCCTCTCTCCCTGGGCTCCCTCTCTCTTCCCTGGCCTCTCTCTCTGTCCCATCTCTATTCCTCTTTCCCCGCAGCCCAACACCACTAACAAGCCGAAGCCCACCTCACCTTCAAGGCCCCTACCCCTTCAGCACGAAGGGACCGAGCTCCTCCTTGTCGTCTTCTTCCTATCCCCACGCAAGATGCGTGTTCTTCTGCTTCACATGGTCGACGTCACCCCCACCACCACGCCAACCACTCCCTCCTCCCTTTTAAGCGTGCCCCTGCGCCAAACCCTAGCTGCCTCCTCTTCCCCGTGCCGCCGCCACGCTCTCCTTTCTCCCCATCTCGTTCTATTTTGTTTTCTCTCTGTGAGCGAACCAAGGAAAAAGCACCGCACCATATCTCCATGGCGCCGTCGCGGCGGGCCGCCCCTCGCCGAGCTAATGCCACCGAGAGATCCGCCTCGTTCTCCTCTTCCTCCATGCATAAGGAATCAACCCGGAAGCTTATCAATCGCCCCCAATTTAGCCGATTCCATGCTCGCGCCGCCATCTTCCGACGATGATTCCGGCCGCTCCGGCCCTCCCCGGCTTCTTCGACTTCTCCATCAGCTTCACGGTGATGTTCCCGTTCTCCAGGACCTATCCTACTTCTCTATCTCCCTCTCAATCATCTTGCCCACGTTGACCTCTCTCCACCACCGCAGGTCCTCGACGCCGGCGAACTTCCGGTGTGTTCCCGGCACCACGACTACTACCATCAAGTCCACCACGCTGAGGCGCACCTTCGACGCCTTCTCGTTCATCCCGAATCGCCCGGAATCCATAGATCCGTCCTTGTCTGCAACCTCCGCCATGACTGCTGATGGCCCCGAGCTTCGCCTGTTCTGTTCAACTAGAGGACGGCCTTTCTTTTGACACGATCTGGCCTACAGCTGAGCTGGTTCGTTCTCTCTATCTGGATCAAGAGATCCTGAGTTCCAATCCCACTACACGAATTCCCTTTCTAGCGAACGGCCGCTCGCGTGGTCGCGGCAATTTTTGTCGTATTCGATCAGCGCGTCTCTTCGCGCCGAAGCCCGCGGCTGAAAAAATTAATCGCGCCCGCCAGGATTCGAACCCACGATCTCCTTCCACGCAGCTGACCTGTCGTGCTAACCATACGAGCCAATAGTCTTTTATGCTGAAAACAGAGAGATATACAATTTGTACTATAGAATGTACATGTTATAAACGTAATTTTTTTCTTTTTTCGAATTCCCTTTTATGCTATTTTTCAATTGTATTAGTTATTGCGTAATTTTATTCAAACTTCAACCTAGCTATGAATTTTTTTAATTCCCTTTTACAAATTTAGTTTCATTTATTTTTTCTATATTTTTGTTACTTTTGTATAAAAATTCATGTTATTTGGACTATTTTTCAATTCCCTTTTTTGGGCTAGTGGTTTTTAAGAGGGAAAAAAAACGGGTGGGAAAACTACTTGCAACTCAAATGAACTACCACTTGCAACTTAAATAAATACATTTGCAATTCAAATAAATACAATTGCAACTCAAATAAATATCTCTTTCAACTTATAAAAATTCGGGTTGGTAACTTTTCATATTTTACCATTGATAAAAAACGGACATAGGGTTGATAACTTTGTGAGGTAAAAATAGAGCCAAATATTCTAAATGAAATCAAACTTTTTGAGTCGTTAAGTTTTCACATTTACTGTTGATAATAAAGGGTTAGGTGGTTGATAAATTGTGAGTTAAAATATTTCTAATATATTTTAAATGAAATTAAATTTTCAGGTTGATAACTCTTCACATTTACCATTGCTAAATAACGAACACACGGGTTGATAAATTATGAGCTAAAATTATTCCAAAATTATTCTAAATAAAATTAACTTTTCGTGTTGATAACTTTCACATTTACCGTTGATTAATATTGGACAAAGCAATTGATAAATTGTGAGCTAAAAATGTGAATAACGGGTATAGAGTTGATGAATTTTGAGCTAAAAAAGTCACTAAAATATTCTAAATAAAATATAGGTTTTTGGGTAAATAACTTTTCACATTTACCGTTGATAAATAACAGGCATAGGGGTTGATAAATTGTGAGCTAAAAACTCACTAAAATATTCTAAATGAATGTAGCTTTTCGGGTCGATAATATTTTTAATTACCGTTGATAAACAATGGGTAGAGGGTTGATAAATTTTTAACTAAATAAGTCAACAAAATATTGTAAATGGAATTTATGTTTTTGGCTCGATAAATATTCACATTTACCATTGATAATTAACGGGCATAGGGCTTGATAAATTATGAGCTAAATTTAAGATTGTTTCGCGTACTAAATTTACCTTTAGGAATCCCCATTTAAAAACGGGATTAGAGAACAGGCGATTTAGTTTTATGTGGTTCGTTTCGCTGGATTTTTAGTGTAGAAATGATACGTGTCTCCTTTATAACAAACATCTTTCACTGCTTTGACGGTTAGCAGCGCTGTCCAGTTCGCGCTCTAGCCCCCGTGGTCGTGTGTTTGACTCCCGGCTTCGCAAAATAAAATTAAATTTTTGGGTTGATAACTCTTCACATTTACCGTTGCTAAATAATGAACATAGGGGTTGATAAAATATGAGCTCAAAATGTTCCCAAAAATTATTCTAAATAAAATTAGCTTTTCGGGTTGATAAATTTTCGTATTTACCGTTGATAAATATTAGCCAACGCGGTTGATCAATTGTGAGTTAAAAATGTGAATAACGGGTATAGAGTTGATAAATTTTGAGCTGAAAAAGTCACTAAAGTATTCAAAATGAAATTTAGGTTTTCGGGTAGATAACTTTGTGTATTTACCGTTGATAAGTAATGGGCGTAGGGGTTGATAAATTGTGAGCTAAAAAAATCGCTGAAATATTCTAAATGAAAGTAGCTTTTTTTGTCGATAATTTTTTACCGTTGATAAATAACAGGCATAGGGGTTGATAAATTGTGAGTTAAAAACTCACTAAAATATTCTAAATGAAAGTAGCTTTTCGGGTCGATAATATTTTTAATTACCGTTGATAAACAACGGGTAGAGGGTTGATAAATTTTTAACTAAATAAGTCAACAAAATATTGTAAATGGAATTTATGTTTTTGGCTCGATAAATATTCACATTTACCATTGATAATTAACGGGCATAGGGCTTGATAAATTATGAGCTAAATTTAAGATTGTTTCGCGTACTAAATTTACCTTTAGGAATCCCCATTTAAAAACGGGATTAGAGAACAGGCGATTTAGTTTTATATGGTTCGTTTCGCTGGATTTTTAGTGTAAAAATGATACGTGTCTCCTTTATAACAAACATCTTTCACTGCTTTGACGGTTAGCAGCGCTGTCCGGTTCGCGCTCTAGCCCCGTGAGCTCAAAATGTTCCCAAAAATTATTCTAAATAAAATTAGCTTTTCGGGTTGATAAATTTTCGTATTTACCGTTGATAAATGTTAGCCAACGCGGTTGATCAATTGTGAGTTAAAAATGTGAATAACGGGTATAGAGTTGATAAATTTTGAGCTGAAAAAGTCACTAAAGTATTCAAAATAAAATTTAGGTTTTCGGGTAGATAACTTTGTGTATTTACCGTTGATAAGTAATGGGCGTAGGGGTTGATAAATTGTGAGCTAAAAAAATCGCTGAAATATTCTAAATGAAAGTAGCTTTTTTTGTCGATAATTTTTTAAAATACCGTTGATAAACAACGGGTAGAGGGTTGATAAATTTTAAGCTAAACAAGTCACCAAAATATTCTACATAAAATTTATATTTTCATATCGATAACTACTCACATTTACCGTTGATAAATAACGGGTATATGGGTATATAAATAACTATTTTATGTTAACATATTCGTATGTATGATAATCATTAGGTAAATAATTGTAAAAAATAATTAAGAATTTTCCGCGTACTAAATTTACCTTTCGAAATCCTTGTTTAAAAACCGGATCAGAGAACACGCGATTTGCTTTTATCTAATTTGTTTCGCTGGCTTTTTTAGTGTAAAAAGGGTATGTGTCTCCGTTGCGTACAAAAATCATTAACAGCTTTGTTGGTTAGCAGGGCTGCTCGGTTTGCTCTGGACCCTGAGGTCGGGTGTTCGAATACCGGGCGACGCGAATAATTTTTGCATGCGCGGGCGGGTGGATAGCACCAGTCGTCGGCGGGACGGAAATGGAATCTTCCGGAATATGATACCGTCCAAAAAAGGAAAGTCGCGGTCGGAAATCGATCGCTTGCGCGGTCGCCCGCGCGCTAGGGCCGCCCCCCACTACAGGCAATTTTTAGCCCACCTCTTCTTTCTCTGTCTTGCCAGGTCTTCAGCAGCTGGGCCTCAGCCCACTTGCTCGCCAGCTTCCTCTTCGCCAAGCGTGCGACAGGCAGCTATCCATCGCCGCCTTTTCTCAGGTCCGGCCCTGCAGCAGCCCGCATCTCTGGTTGTTCTATTCCTTTATGCAAATCTTGATAAAATCTTATCTTCTAAACCATAACTCGGATTAAAATATATTTTATATGTATTTCAATCAGAAAAATACAAGGATCATGAATATGCCATCCATGCTTGCTGTTGCATCATGCATCATATAATTTCGTGGTAGTTTGCATTATCATCTAATATGTAAAATATGGAATATGTGGGATACTATATAAATGTTGTCCCGGTTCCATTTAACTTTGATGTGGATCACCCCTGCCATGTTTGCTATGCTAATCCACCATTAAATTTGCCGGTAGAAATGCAACTATAACCTAATTGATTGTCCGGGGTTCCGACTCCGATTAATATGGATAAATTGCACCGCATCATGTTTGCCATGCCATACATCTCACATCATGAGCATGCTGATTCTTTTGCCGTAGTAGTAAGACTTGCATCCGTTGTTTGTCCAGCATTTGTTTCTTCCCGGATAGGATCGCGAAGTGGTGTGGTGAGATACGACGAGTTCTCCGGATGTTCCTCGGCAAGCTTTAACAGGCAAGCATTTCCCTATACTCCTGTCCCTGCAGGAGTCGCTCACCTATTTTATTTTGCCTTCTCCCTCATGCTAGCTTTAAGTTGCGTTCTTGTCACGTGTCCCTTCCACTCGTTACCTCAAGCATCCTATATTGCCTCCACCAACCTCCTACAACTGTTGTTTGGTTATCGGGTCTGCCTTGCGAGTCGTAGTGCATGCTAATGCTGTTTTATCTCGTTACCATTAACGCTATCTTATCGGGGTATCTGTTGGAAGTTCATGACACATGGTTTATGGATATATCTGTTGAGGGTATCATGGTTACTTTAATTGTTAAGCGGAGGCATCGGTGAGTCAGTTGCTCGTTTTATGACGGCTCACTTGTGTTTCTTTAAAGCTTAGGACCCGAGTTCCTGTTATCTGTTCCGAGACTGAGCGCTCTAACCACACGTGGGTATGTTTATTGGGTCTCCCCTCGACCACTACCGGAATCTACATCTTTGTCCAGTGGCCACAACTAGTTTGCATGTTTTACCATTTGTTGTTGCGTGCATGCCAGCCTGTTACTTCTTTATCTTTGGGAAGCCCCTGGGTGCCTTGTATCCCTTGTTTCTGGTATGCACGTATAGGATGCGGTACGTTCGTTCATCGATGCTGAAGCGGGTCATTCGCCCCAGTGTGTGTTCTGACCCTCGGAAGCCGTAGGCGCAAATAGCTAAGTCCGTTTCGGAGATACGGCCGGACTTCGATTCGGGTTCAACTTGGTTAGGTGGCTTCCTGGACATTGTTGTCGTGAAGGAGAGTGCGAGCCGTGATATCCACCTGTCGTAAGTGGAACGATCGGTGCGTGTGGGCACATTTGGGCACCCCGGCAGGGTTAAATCTTATCGATAAGCCGCGTCCGCGGTTATGGACGACTTGGAGCTGTATGACTCGACCATAGACAACTTACACCTGTTGTTTCAATACTAATAACTTGCATAGTAAGATAGAACAACTTAAATAATAACTGGTTAAAACTTGTCAACCGTGTGAGTGTCGTTGTAAGTACTTCCTTGCGAGGGGGGAACGCACCGGCTGTGTTATGTTTGCAGAGTATAGAACTGTTAGTTATACGCTCTCTCACCTTCTCTGATTAGACGAATGCTGTAGAGTGTCTCTATAGGTTTTTAGTGCTTGCGCGCTGCCGCTTAACCCCACCATATTGCCTATGACGTTCCTCTTGCGTCCTCTAAGTCCCCTGCGTGCCTCAAGTACAAAGGACGACTGGTTGACGAATGCTTATACGTCTTGAAGTCTTGTTAAGTACGAACCCGTACTTATTGCTGCTTCTACGGGACATAACCGGGCAGGTATGAAGATATGTTCAATGAAGACGACGCTAGCAAGGTTACCCTTCCGGCTTGGCCTGGGCAGGGTCATGGACGCCGCTGGTTATCTTCAGGACTCTTAGTCCAATTTGTATCTTGTCCGTACTCGGATGTATTTAATCTTCTGTATGATTTGGATCTTTGTATTGTATATTGTATCTTGACTCGTTGGAGTCGTTGTTGTAATATATCTGTTTCTTGTGGGCTCTATTGTAATCCTGTTGTAATGTTACCGCTCGTGTTAATTCCTCCGGCATCACGTGTGTGATTCGTTCCGCACGTCGTGTCGGAGGGCGTCTCTGAATCGATATCGTGCGGATTTCGGCGGGTTCGCTGGGATCCTCATGGTACCGGTTTTGGGGCGTCACATATTTCCACTTCCCTTCTTAGGGCACGATGTTGATCACAAAACTCATCGGCAACCCGTATTGCTTCCTCCACACAAGGGAAAGAGTCGAGGTCCAAAGCAGGCGGAAGAGCTCCCTGCAAGTTATGAGAAAAAGAACGCCCAGTGTTAACCGATCCCACCAAGATTGGCTTACTCTTCGTAGTTTCCCACTCTCCTTTTGCTGATGCTATCTTCTCCTTCTCCTTATTGATCCTTTCATCCATCTCTTCCTTCCAAGGCCCCTTGTCCTTATTGTTGGAGACCATGGTGCCTCTAGATCAAAACAAATCTGGCAGAAAACAGCTCGAAACAAAACACGACGAGAAAACGATATACGGACCTCCAAGGGTCCGGGGGATTATATAGCAAATATTTTTACGATAAAAGGAAGGTTCCAGGCCGAAAACGAGTAGAAAAGGGGCGACGAGGGGCTGTCCCCATAGGTCGGCGCGGCCGGGGGTGGGGCCCGCGCCGGCCTATGGTGACGGGCCCTCGCGCGTCTTTTCCACTCCGTTTCGATTCCGTAATTTTTCATATTTTCCAAAAACAGCAAAAATATTGTTCGGAAAGGTAAACGCGGACTTTTTATTACCTGTACCGTTACCTATTCAAAGTCGAGTTACGGCGGATTGTCAATTTGTCCTTTGATGAAAGCCTCCGGTGTTTCCACTTGAATAATATCAACATCAACATTATAAGAATCACCCGAGATATAATGCTTGAGTCTTTGTCCATTCACCACTTGTGTGGCATTGCCTTGGAGAGAGCTAATTTTAATTGCTCCTGAACGATACACCTCCTCAACAACATATGGTCCTTCCCACTTCGAGAGTAATTTCCCTGCAAAGAATCTGAGACGAGACCGATACAATAGGACTTTATCCCCAATATTAAACTCTCTTTTGATAATCCTTCTATCATGCCATTTCTTAACTTTTTCTTTAAAGAGTTTAGCATTCTCATAAGCTTTACTTCTCCATTCATCTAGAGAACTTAATTGCAGTAACCTCTTATTACCGGCTAGTTTTGGATCTTTATTTAGTTCTCTAACAGCCCAATAAGCTTTGTGCTCTAGTTCTAGAGGTAAATGACAAGCTTTTCCATAAACCATTTTATAAGGTGACATTCCCATGGGGTTTTTATAAGCAGTTCTATAAGCCCATAGTGCTTCCTTCAATTTACTAGCCAAATTCTTTCTAGATTTATTAACAGTCTTTCCCAGGATAGCTTTAATCTCTCTATTTGATAATTCTAGTTGACCACTAGTTTGAGGGTGATAAGCGGAAGCAATTCTATGATTAATACCATACTTAGCAAGAGTTTTTCTAAAACCTCCATGAATAAAATGAGAGCCTCCATCAGTCATAATATATCTAGGTATTCCAAATCTAGGAAATATAACATCTACAAGCATTTTTATAGAGGTCTCACCATCAGCACTCTTTGTAGGTATAGCTTCTACCCATTTAGTAACATAATCAACAGCGACAAGTATATGAGTGTTACCTTATGAAGAAGGGAAAGGACCCATGAAGTCGAATCCCCAACAATCGAATGGTTCAATAACAAGAGTATAATTCATAGGCATTTCATTGCGTCTAGAGATATTACCAACTCTTTGACATTCATCACAAGATAAGATAAACTTCCTTGCATCTTTGAAAAGTGTTGGCCAATAAAAGCCTGATTGCAGAACCTTTTGCGCGGTTCTATCTCCAGCGTGATGTCCTCCATAAACACTACCATGACATTTACTCAATATCTCCTGTTGTTCATATTCAGGAACATATCTTCGCATAATACCATCCACTCCTTCTTTATATAAGTGTGGGTCATCCCAAAAATAATGCCTCAAGTCATAAAAGAATTTCCTCCTTTGCTGAGCTGAAAAGGTTGGAGGCAAATACTTGAAACAATAAAGTTAGCATAATCTGCATACCAAGGGCTCTCTCGCGAGCTCACCTTTATTACAGCCAATTGTTCATTTGGAAAACTATCATTAACGAGAACAGGATCATAAGCAATATTTTCTAATCTAGACAAATTATCAGCAACAGGATTATCAGCACCTTTCCTATCTATAATATGTAAATCAAATTCTTGCAAAAGAAGTACCCATCTAATAAGCCTTGGCTTAGCATCTTTCTTTGTCATAAGGTATCTAATTGCAGCATGATCAGTATGAATCGTGACTTTTGAATCAACAATATAGGGCCTAAACTTGTCACAAGCAAAGACTACAGCTAACAATTCCTTTTCAGTTGTAGCATAATTTCTTTGAGCAGCATCAAGAGTCTTACTAGCATAATGAATAACATTTAATTTTTTATCTACCCGCTGTCCAAGAACAGACGCCTACAAGCAAAATCACTAGCATCACACATAATTTCAAAAGGCAAATTCCAATCGGGAGGTTCGACTACGGGAGCAGTTGTTAAGGCTTTCTTTAGAGTTTCAAAAGCTTCCTTACAATCATCATCAAAAACAAAAGGTACATCTTTTTGAAGAAGATTAGTAAGAGGCTTTGAAATTTTAGAGAAATCTTTAATAAATCTCCTGCAAAACCCAGCATGACCAAGAACACTACGAATACCTTTAACATCCCTCGGATAGGGCATCTTCTCAATTGCTTCAACTTTAGCTCTATCAACTTCAATCCCTCTCTCGGAAATTTTATGTCCCAATACAATTCCTTCATTAACCATAAAGTGGCATTTCTCCCAATTAAGAACAAGGTTAGTTTCTTCACATCTCTGCAAAACTTTGTCGAGGTTTCGCAAGCAATTATCAAAAGAATTCCCATAAACAGAAAAATCATCCATGAACACCTCTACAATACTCTCGCAAAAGCCATGAAAAATAGCAGAGATGCATCTTTGAAAAGTAGCAGGAGCATTACATAAACCAAAAGGCATACGCCTATAAGCATAAGTTCCATAAGGACAAGTAAACGTGGTTTTCTCTTGATCTTTAGCTTTAACAACAATTTGTGAAAACCCGGAATAACCATCAAGAAAGCAAAAATGAGTATTTTTAGATAACCTTTCTAGCATTTGATCAATAAAGGGTAAAGGGTAGTGATCTTTCTTAGTAACTTTATTAACTTTTCGAAAATCAATGCACATTCTATACCCTACAACTATTCTTTGAGGAATAAGCTCATCATTATCATTAGGCACAACAGTCATTCCTCCTTTCTTAGGAACACAATGCACAGGACTAACCCATCTACTATCAGCAATAGGATATATAATACCAGCTTCAAGAAGTTTTAATACCTCGTTCCTTACCACCTCTTTCATCTTCGGAATTAGACGACGTTGATGTTCAACAACAGGTTTTGCATCATCTTCCATATTAATAGCATGTTGGCAAATAGAAGGAGAAATCCCTTTCAAATCATCAAGGGTATAGCCAATAGCTCCTCGGTGTTTCTTCAATATTTCCAATAACCTTTCTTCCTCAATCTCTCGAAAGCTTAGAACTAATAATAACGGGATATATTTTCTTATCATCAATATGAGCATATTTAAGATTATCGGGTAAAGGCTTTAAATCGAAAACAGGATCTTCCTTTGGTGGCGGTGTTGTACCCAAATCTTCCACCGGTAAATCATGCTTGAGAATAGGTTGGCGAAGAAAAATTTCCTCAAGCTCATCTCTTTCTTTCCTAAAAGCTTCACTTTCACTATTCTCCAAATGTTGCCGCAAAGGATTATTAGGAACAAGAACAATAGATGCACACTCGCTCCATTTTAAAATCATTACTAGGCAAGTCAGCTTTATAAGGAGTTTTGGTAAATTTAGAAAAGTTAAATTCATAAGGTTCACCAGCAAATCTAGTCAAAATTTTCTCTTTCTTACAATCTATAATAGCTCCACAAGTATTTAGAAAAGGTCTACCAAAAATGATAGGACAATGATCACTAGCAGCAGAACCAAGTACCAAAAAGTCAGCAGGATATTTAATCTTACCACATAGAACTTCCACATCTCGAACAATATTATTGGAGAAATAGTTTCTCTATTAGCCAGCTGAATAACCACATCAATATCTTCAAGTTCACAAGAATCAATTTCGTGCATAATCTCCATGTAAAGCTCATAAGGAATAGAACTAACACTTGCACCAATATCACATAAACCATAATAGCAATGATCACCAATTCTAACAGATAGCATAGGAACACTAACTTGTTTGGGTTTATTAGGATGTGAAACAATATTAGAAGCATCTTCACGAGAAAATAATATGACCATCCTCCACATTTTCCAGTCACAAGATCTTTAACTATTGCAACAGCAGGTTCAATTTTAATTTGTTCTTCAGGTTCTTTAGGTTTCTTTTCACTTTTATTAACATCACTAGATATGACAGAGTACTCCTTCATTTTAGCAGGGAAAGGAGTTTTTTCAATATAAGCTTCAGGAATAACATTATCAACAGTTTCAATCACTACACATTTGTTTACAGATGAATCAACTTTATCTTTATACGGTTCATGATACTTATCAAAATTCTTCTTAGGCAATTCATAAAGAGAGGCAAAAGCTTTATAAAGATTTGCAACAACTTGGGAATCAAGACCATATGCAGCACTCATATTACGAAATTTATCAGTATCCATAAAAGCTTCAATGCATTTATAATCATAAATTATACCTGACTCTCTATCTTTGTCGTTCTCCCATCCTTCAGTATTTTCTTGGATCCGATCAAGAAGGTCCCTTTTAGACTCTTCTTTGTTGCATGTAAATGATCCAGAACAAGAAGTATCCAGCAAGGTCTTGTCTTGAAAAGAAAGTCTTGCATAGAAATTATCAATAATAACATTACCGGGAAGCTCATGAATGGGGCATTTGAGCATTAAAGACTTCAATCTCCCCAAGCTTGGGCAATACTCTCTCCATCATGAGGCCAGAAATTATATATGCGGTTCCGATCTTTGTGAATTTCACTTGGAGGATAAAATTTAGAATAAAATAAAGGCACAATGTCCTCCCAATCAATAGAATCACCATTCTTCAGCAATTTATACCAGTGCGCCGCTTTACCAGACAGCGATATAGTGAATAGTTTCTTCCTAACTTCATTCATAGCAATACCTGCACATTTGAATAACCCGCATAATTCATGCAAAAACAATAAATGATCACCAGGATGGACAGTTCCATCCCCTTCATAGCGGTTATCCATAACACGTTCAATAATTTTCATAGGTATTTTATATGGTATCACTTCCTCACCTGGCGCCTCATCCACTACCGTTGCAGTAGTAGTAGATTTCCCAAATAGAAATTGAAGAGAAGATCTCTCCATAATGACTTATAGCGACGAGCAGTAAATAAAATCAGCACAAACAAGTAAAGGTTTTCCTTACCAATTCCACTTACCAATAGCGCTTCACTCCCGGCAACGGCGCCAGAAAATAGTCTTGATGACCCACAAGTATAGGGGGTGTATCGTAGTATCTTCGATAAGTAAGAATGTCGATCCCAATGAGGAGCAGAAGGTGTTGGCAGCAGTTTCGATGAAGGATTCACTGTAGATGCTCACAAACAAGTATTCGAGGGGTTTTGATGTAACAGATGAATAAAGTACGAGTAAGTAAAATGCGAGAGAAATAATTGCAGCGAGTGGCCCAATCCTTTTTAGCACAAAGGACAAGCCGGTTTGTTTACTTATAATGACCAAACGTTCTTGAGGACACACGGGGATTTTAGTCTAGTGCTTTCGCTTCATGTGGCTAAATAATCTTCATTGTTTTGATAAGTGTTGTGTGGGTGAACCTATGCTAATGCATCGCCCTTCCTAGGACTAATACATACTTGTGATTATACCCCTTGCAAGCATCCGCAACTACAAGAAAGTAATTAAGATAAATCTAACCACAGCCTTAAACTCTGAGATCCTGCGATCCCTCTTGCATCGATATACTAACGGGGGGCTTAGGTTTCTGTCACTCCGGCAACCCCGCAATTAGCAACCGAATACAAGATGCACTCCCCTAGGCCCATAAATGGTGAAGTGTCGTGTAGTCGACGTTCACACGACACCACTAGAAGAATGACACCACAACTTAAATATCATAACATTGAATATTACTCAACCATAATTCACTACTAGCATTTAGACTTCACCCATGTCCTCAAGAACTAAACGAACTACTCACGAGACATCATATGGAATACAATCAGAGGTGATATGATGATGAATAACAATCTGAACATAAATCTTGGTTCAATGGTTTCACTCAATAGCATCAATAACAAGTAGAGAATAACGCCGGGAGAGTTTCCCCTATCAAACAATCAAGATCCAACCCAAATTGTTACAGCGGTGACGAGGTGCAGCGGTGGTGATGGCGGTGTAGATGGTGGAGATGATGATGATGATGATGATGGAGATGATGTCCAGCTCGATGACGATGGCGATGGCGTCGATTTCCGCCTCCGGGAGGGAATTTCCCGGCGGATTCCCGCCCGCCGGAGAGCTCTTTTCTCTCTGGTGCTCTCCGCCCCACAGAGGCGGCTGTAACTCTTCGTGAGGTTCCCTCTGTGGCTTAGGTCTTCGGGACGAAGGAGTACGCGAAGAAAAGGAGGCGAAAGGGGCTGTGGGGCCCCCAGACGACAGGGTGGCGCGGCCAGGCCATGGGCCGCGCCGGCCTGTGGTCTGGGCCCACCTTGGGTCCCCTCTTCTCCCCCTTCTGGCTCCCTCCGTCATCTGGAAAAATAGGATTTTACGTGTAATTTCCTTCCACAGTCGATCTTCCGAAATATTGCGTTCTGACGGTGCTTTTTCCAGCAGAATCATGGCTCCGGTGCTTGATCCTCCAATAATGATGAAACATGCAAAATAGATGAAATAACATAAGTATTGTGTCCCAATATGAAATATATCAATGAATAACAGCAAATTATGATACAAAATAGTGATGCAAATTGGACGTATCAATGTACAATGGTGGAGTGCTACAACTGGCAGCATTACCTAAGTCTCCGAACAATTCACTGACTCCAGAACTTTTTTGATACCTCTCCAGAACAATTCCGGAGTTCTCTCTTGTTTCTCCAACAACCTCGAATCAAACCCTAAGCGTTGAAAATCCTTAAGTGTGCCACCCTACGGTTCGGGAATGCATAGACATAATCGAGACATCTCTGCGACAAATGACCAACAATGGGATATGGAAACTCATAATGTCTTGTATGCTTTCCACGGAAAATAAACCTTATCGATTGAACCTAAAACTTCGAGTCATAATACCTTTGTCTCACGATACTTAGTTTGTCTGAGATCTGATCTTGGGTATCTCTATACCTAGTTCGATATCGTTACCGACAAACACATTTACTCGTTCCTGTGATATTACATTCCCATGACCTAGTCACATGATTGCAAGCTTCGTAGATGTAATCTCACGGAGTGGTCCATAGTACCTATCCGTACCCAGATGCACAAATCCCGATCTTGATGCATACACCTCAACCTACCCCTTCGGAATACCTAACATAAATCTTTAGGATCATCCTACTACGGTGATGGTTGATGCACTCAGGACAACCTTCGGGGATTGTGCTTATATATGATCTCACGGTCTAAGGAGTAGGCTACTACGTTTTTCTAGTTATCACAGTATCGAACTTTTTGACTGGATCGCACTGCAATGCTTATGTTGGGTGTGTATCCCTAGTGGAAAACGGGGCTACAGGCCCGGTCCGTTTGGGCCTTCAGTCCCGGTTTCCAAACCGGGACCAATTAGGCGGGACTAAAGGCCCCCCTTTAGTCCCGGTTCAAAAAGGCACCGGGCCTAAAAGCTGCGCCACGTGGTGCGGCCAGGGAGCTCGCGGTGGAAGGCCTTTGGTCCCGGTTCGTGGTACGAACCGGGCCTGGGGTACTCTGCCGCGGCAGAGAATTCCTATTTCTCTGCCGCGGCACAGGTTTAGGGTGCAGCAGCGTTTCTCTGCCGCGGCAGAAAAACAGGGCGTTTCTGTGCCGCGGCTGAATTTCAGCAATGCATATATATCATTCAAGAAACCATAAACAAATCGTCGTGAATATATATAGACATCGTCAACAGTACACGTAATGCATGCATATCAAGTCGGATCTCTTTACTAAATGTATTAACTTCTACAAAGTTGCTCAACACCTAGCTATGACCTTCGCATAGTGCTCTCCACCTGGGGTTATGCACTCGGTAAGAAAGAATCCCGCGATTTCCTCTTGAATTGCTCGTATTTGATCCGCCGTTATGAGACCGTTCCCGCGAGCGTATCATCTATATTTAAAAAAGGAGATCAATATATGAATGGAAATCATACAATAGATGGTACTAATTAAGATAATTGTGAGAATTTGTTATCATACACGAGTGGCATGTATTTGGGCATCCCCACCCTTGGGACAGGTCATGTCACGAATGAAGGTGCGGACGTAGTATCCACATAAGTTATTCCCGCGTTCCTGCCACATACACTTTACGAAAAAATAGTTCGATCAAACTAATAATTAATCAAGCATCGTATTGAAAGTAAATATCATACATAGAGTTTCACGGACATAGCTATATATATAGTACTACTTACAGGGTAATCTTCAAATGTAAGCTCCGGTTTCCATTTACCCGGAACAGTAGTGATGAACCGTTTCCAAGCCCTGCCCCGGCAAAAAATAATGAGTAAATGAGTTATTGATTAGTTGATGATATCGTCGAATTAGAACAGATGAAGATGCCAATACGAAATTGATTGAAATTACCTCTGAAGGATGACAGCCATGTCCGCCCATTCCGCATGTTCTTTACGTTTCGAGTCCATGACCTTTACGACTCCTTTGTGAAGATCAATGATAAGGAGAATAAAGTGGAAACTGCACAAGCATAGCTCAATGATTAGGAGAATAAAGTGGAAGCTGCACAAGCATAATGTATGTTATATATAACACTCACTTGAAGTTGTAGGGAAAAAATATTTCCTCTTTGTCTGCTTGCTTCACTAAAAACATTACCATGTTGTCCTCTGTGTCCTTGGCGAAGTCTCGAACCGTAACTTCATGAACTGTGTCTGGATCTATGAACCCCAGCGGTAGGAGCTTGCCTCTTTTGCATTCGAGCTTCTTCATTCTGCATAATTAAATATATAGCGTACACAAAGAATATAGTGAGGATAATTGTTAGTGCAAATGAATGAGCGCTGAGCTACGGACTTAATTACATAAATAAATCACTTACGGGCAGTAGCAACCGATGACAGCTTTGTCGAGGGCGTCTTGATTGAATAATCGAAACAGCTTCTTCTAACTCAAGGTTTATCTCCTCGTTCCCCCGGAAGTAATGCTCATCTCTAAGATACACCGTGAGGTAGCGATCACCTCTTCGACAGGCTTTCAGGTACCAGTCATGCAACCTTCGCATCTGAGTACCTAGACGCGCGAGCTCGCCAGGTTTGACGAGATCTTTTCCGTATCTATACGTGTTTACCACTTGAGCCGTGGGATAGTAATCTTCGTAATCAACTGATGCTCCCTGAGCTCTAGCCTCCCGTTCGATCATCGATGCCGTCTCTGGATCATCATAGGGCTGCACGACGAAGTGGGGTATGGTCTCGATTGTCCTGCTGTCCAAGCCGGGCGACTTTTTTTGCTTCTTTGCTCGCTCTATAGGACTGTCCAAGAGAGCGGTCATGATCGGATCTCAGCTCAGGTCTCTTCATTCTCGTCTCGGCAAAGTGCTTCATTGTTTGCGGTTTAATAAACATCTTCTTCGGCGCAAGAAACGCCTTTTGCTCTTCGATCCGCCGATGTGGTAACAACTCCGGAGTCACGTGCCCTCATCGGAGTTGATGATCTCTTCGGAGCTGTAGGAGGTGCCCCGGTTAGCTTCCTCTTTTGCTTAGGTGGAGGCGGCGGAGTCTCCTGACGAGGAGGAGGAGGCGGCGCCGGAGTGTTTTCACGCGGAGGAGACTGCTCATGCACAGGGGAATCATCATCGCGCATAGGAGAATCATCACGCGGAGGAGACTCATCACGCGGAGGAGACCCTGCAGGTGGCGGAGGAGGCGGAGGAGGTGGCCTGCTTGGTGGCTTCTCACCTGGAAACACAATTTTCTCCTTCCGCCATTGCACGGTGGTTCTACGGGCTTCTCCCAGTTCTTTGATTTCCCCATCTTCACCTGCAGGGTGCTCAAGCACCATCCCCTCATAATCTCTCAACACTTCATCCACCATCACAACAGACAAAGTCGTCTTGGACCGGACGGCAATGGTAAGACCTTGTAGGTAAGAAGATGCCGACCGCCGCCTTGAAGGATAGGTTGAAAACTTTAACATGCAGCTCACAAGGACGGCTCTCGGTGAGATCATCCACGGGGGTAGCGAGGAGGCTCGACCACCTCATCATTAATATGATCGGCCTGCCGAGAGGAAGCTACCGCTGCTTCTCCGGTGTTGTTGAGATTGCAGCGGGACGAGGGCATCGAGCAATGGCGCAGGATCTACAGCCTGCCCCTGAGCCATCTGGGATGTAAGTACTTGGGTTACCATGGTTAATTGGGCTTGCATGGTGGTAAAACGGCCCTCTAAGGTCGCTAAGCGGTCTGTTTCCCTTGCCTTTCTCCTCTCATGGCTTTTATCGGAAATCTCTTCCTTTCCGCAGGAAAGCCAATGTTCCACGGAACGGAGCCTTCTGTGCCTCGTGTTCGTCCGCCGTGTTCTTTGTTCCCAAGGGCGCGTGTCAGCTCATCGTTCTCTCTATCGGGCTGGAACCTCCCCTCCTCCACGTCCTTATGTGCTTTTTCCAGGGCTTCAATGGGAAACTTCAGATGAGCTTTCTTATAGATGCACTTCCCCGTTTCCGGATGCAACGTTCCCCCAATCCCGTAGAACCACTCCTTGCACCGTTCGATCCAACCGTGTGTCCCTAATCTGATCCCTTTCCCGGTCGGTTCCGCCTCGACCGCCTCCCACTTAGGACGGTTAGCCCTGTATCCACTCGGACCCAGAATTTGGTGATATTTCTTCAACGCAGCATTTGCCTTATTTGTTTCCGACCTTTTCTTAAATTCTTCCGACTCCGTGTCTGTACTTCACGAATTCGTCCCGGTGATTTTTTACCTTCTCACTCGTCCGGAGTCTTCTTTTTCTTGATAAGGCCGCGCAATCTTTTCTTGTGGTTCTTGAATAGTTCGGCCATCTTCTTCTTGGCAAACTCGGTGAGGGCATGCTCCATCTTGGCCTTTTCAGCGGCACCCCCCTCTTCGGGTACTATGTTGAAATGTGACATGAGCTTGGTCGGAATGCTGTTTTTGGCTACATCATCGATATAAAGACCTTGAGCTTCTTCCTCTGCGAGACAGCACTAGTCCCTTTGGCTTGTTCCATTCTCGAACGGTGATCGGGACGTGGTCCCTAACAAGCACTCCGCATTGAGCTATGAATGCCTTTGCACCTTTCTCCGGAGCAATCGGTTTACCATCCTTAGCGATGTGGGTGATGTCGTGCCTAACACCGTCGTCCAACTTTTTGGCCGGGCCTCGCTTCCTCGACTTTACGGAAGAAGTGCTCGATCCGGAGGGCTAAAAAGAAATAATTCATAGTCAGTACAATTTAATTGGTTAATGCATCTAGTCGATCAACAACGGCTTAATTAATTTATATACCTGGGTGATAACTACGGTTCCGGAGCCATTATGATGATCTTCTTCCTCACCGGCGCCATTAGGATCTTCTTCCTCAATATTCTCCGCTCCCTCACCGGAGTCATTCAAAAAAGTTGTTGTGACATCGTCACCGCCATCATCTGGAATAACGACGTCGTCGCGATCATCCAGAGTACCGTTGGCTATGAGGTCAGCCATGAAATTTTCTTGAGTTTCATCTCTCTCCATGCTTTCTACAACGACACCGCAAACTATATATAGGAAACATCATATGATCAATTTAAGGATAATGCGTAAAACTGAAAATGGAGTTACATATGTAGTTCTTAATTAACTAAGGATCGATAATATAGTGCTGAAAGCAGATAGTGCAGTTACATGCATACATAGATCGGGTTCATGTTTATTTAACCCTAATAAATCAATCAATACTACAAGCTCTCAACGACCGCGCCGACCGGGACCTGAGCCGCGCCGGGTGAACACCCAAAGCCACGGAACAGTCACGGGAGCATAGCTAACATGAGATCCCTGCATAACGCTCCATCCGGTCCTATACATGTTGTCTAACGCATACATGTAACGGCGAACGTGCTCGTCCTCCGCCGCAATGCGCTGAGCTACCTCCTCCGGCGGGGCCGGCTCCCTCTGAAACGACCGTGGCCCATAAGACCTCCACCAAAGAATATCCGGGTCGACGACGGGACCCGGATTCCGCACCAAGGTGCGCGACCCGGAAGCTAAGACCTCCCAGTGCCACCCCCGGCGGAGCCCGGTCCCGGACCTCCCCCAGCCTGCTGCATCTCCTCTAGAAGAGTCAGACCACGGCGCGGCGGCTGTCGCGGCATCGTAGCTACGAAAACAAATCATATATATATGTACCAACGTTAACATAAATTAAAAATAACTTCACTATATGTTAGTCGGCGCCGACACTACCGTTTGGGGGCGCCGGCACTACATATATACTCTATTTTGGGGGCGCCGGCAGGGCGTCGGCACTATGTCGCGGCGGCACCGCCACGGACTCGGCACAGCCACGGGCGCCGGTAGGGGCACCGCCACGGACTCGGCACCGGTAGGGGCGCCCGCACTATAATTTCAATATTTGAATTTGAATATCTTATTTCTAACAAATATTCTTTTCATAACTTTTTTCTAACTATAATTTTCATAACTTATTTCTAACTAATATTTGTAACTAATATTTCTAACTATATATTATTTCTAACTAACAACTATACTAATTAACAACTATAGTAACAATTTTTCTAATAAAGTACTATACTAACAATTAATATACTAACAATATAATAATTTTACAAATATCAATAACAATAATAAAAATAAATAAAAAATAGAGGGGGGGGGGTCGGCCGGCTCACCTCTTGCCGGCGGCGCGGAGGCGGCGGTCGAGGAGGAGGCGGCCGACGCGGCCGGCGCGCGACGTCGTGCGGCGGTGGTCGAGGAGGAGGCGGCGTCGGCGGGCGGAGAGGAGGAGGCGGCGGCGGGCGGCGGCGGAGACGGCGCGCGGCGTCGGGCTCGGGAGGAGAGGAGGGGCGGCCGAGGCGCTCAAGCGAGCAGCGGAGGTGGAGGCGGCGGCGGCGGCGACGCACGGCGGTTACGTGCGCGCGGCGGCAGCGTGCGAGGCGGCGGCAGCGACGGCGCGGGATTTTGGCAGCCTGGCGGCGTGCGCTCGTTCGTCTCCGCGGGATTGATCTCCGCGGAGACGAAGCGAGCAGTTATAAAGGCACCCCCCCTTTGGTCCCGGTTCATGGCATGAACCGGGACCAATGGCCCCCCTAAAGGCCATTTTTGCTGCGGTTTTCGCTGCGCGCGCAAAAAAGGCTTTTAGGCCCGGTTTGTATTACAAACCGGGTCCAATGACCATTTTTTTAAAAAAAATTCGTTCCCGCCTTATTTCAAATCAAAAAACACCACTTACTGGGCACCGCACTGCCACACGTGTCCACCGCCGTGTACTGGCCACCGCCAGCGCCACCGCCATGCATGTACAGGCCACCGTCGCCACCGTCGCCACCGCCGTGTACTGGCCACCACCGTCACCGCCATGTACTGGCCACCACCGCCGCCACCGCCATGTACAGAGCCACCGTCGCCACCGCCGTGTACTGCCCACCACCGCCGTCCTTTCCCCGTGCCACCGCACTGCCACACGTGTCCACCGCCGCCGCCGCCATGTACAAGCCACCGTCGCCACCGCCGTGTACTGCCCACCACCGTCACCGCCATGTACTGGCCACTACCGCCGCCACCGCCATTTACAGGCCACCGTCGCCACCGCCGTGTACTGCCCACCACCGCCGTCCTTTCTCGTGCCACCGCACCGCCACACGTGTCCACCGCGCCGCCGCCGCCATGTACCGGCCACCGCCGCCACCGCCGTGTGCGGCCACCGCCACCGCCACCGCCATGCATGTACAGGCCACCGTCGCCACCGCCGTGTACTCGCCACCACCGTCACCGCCATGTACTGGCCACCACCGCCATGCATGTACAGGCCACCGTCGCCACCGTCGCCACCGCGTGTACTCGGCCACCACCGTCACCGCCATGTACCGGCCACCACCGCCGCCACCGCCATGTACAGAGCCACCGTCGCCACCGCCGTGTACTGCCCACCACCGCCGTCCTTTCCCCGTGCCACCGCACCGCCACACGTGTCCACCGCCGCCGCCGCCATGTGTACAGGCCACCGCCGCCACCGCCGTGTACACGCCCACCACCGTCACCGCCATGTACCGGCCACCACCGCCGCCACCGCCATGTACAGAGCCACCGTCGCCACCGCCGTGTACTGCCCACCACCGCCGTCCTTTCCCCGTGCCACCGCACTCGCCACACGTGTCCACCGCGCCGCCGCCGCCATGTACTGGCCACCGCCGCCACCGCCGTGTACTGGCCACCGCCACCGCCACCGCCATGCATGTACAGGCCACCGTCGCCACCGCCGTGTACTGGCCACCACCGTCACCGCCATGTACTGGCCACCACCGCCGCCACCGCCATGTACAGGTCACCGTCGCCACCGTCGCCACCGTCGTGTACTGGCCACCACCGTCACCGCCATGTACTGGCCACCACCGCCGCGCGCCACCGCCATGTACAGGCCACTAGTTGTTTATATATTTTAATTGTATTTTCAATAAAGTCGTTGTGGCAGACGCTGATGATGAGAAAAGTTTCCCGCCAGATACATAGAATTAAAGTACGAGCTCAACTGAAAATTAATTAAGATACATATGGCCGGATTCGACCGTTCGAGTCATTCGGTCATACTCGTGCCTAGCCCGATAGTACTCGCCACCGTAGTCGTCGTAGTCGCCGTCATCATCGTCGCCGGCATCGGGGTCGCGGTAGTCGAACCTCGGCGGGAGAGCACGCGTGGGCTGGGACCGAGGGTAGCACAGGCGGGGGCCACGGTGGGCCATGACGCCCGGAGAGTCCGGCCGCGCCACCACAGCCGACGGCCGGCCTCGTTGAAGTCCGAAGGAGGCGGGCCGCCCTCCTCGTGCCTGGCAAGCGCCCTCTCACGTCGATTGATGAAGAAGCTTTCCCAAGTTGGGAAGTAGTCGGGATGCCACTGGGGATTCCTCCGCCTGCTCCGGCGTGAGCTCGAAGTAGTAGTGGTTCGTGATGGCCATCTCGCGCGCCACACCTAGAGGGACAGGAGGGACCGGTACGCCTCCGACGCTCAGCCAACCAGCCGGTCGGGACGCGGTAGCCCGGCGGGCAGGGGTAGTTCGACGCGCAAAGCGCCTCCGCCTCCCGGAGGGTTAGAGATACGATGGAAGCCATGGGACAGAGTGATGAGGTTTGCAGAAATGAGTGTAGATGTGATATGTAAATGGAGGCCAAGCCATTATATATATAGTGAAAAAATGGCGGGAGGACGGAGGCGGGAAGCAAGTGGAAAGCGCGGGAAGAAAAATAGGCGGGAACGCAGGTGGCGCCGAAAACATTAGTCCCGGCTGGTGGGTACAACCGGGGCTAAAGATCATTTTTTTTTGTCATCTAACAAAACTGTCGGTGGGATAACCCTTTAGTCCCGGCTGGTGGGTACAACCGGGACGAAAGATCCTTTTTTTGTCATCTAACAAAACTGTCGGTGGGATAAGGACGTGTGGGTAACCTTTAGTCCCGGCTGGTGGGTACAACCGGGACTAAAGATGTCGACAGGATAAGAACGCATGGGTGGACGCACCGCTCGATGAGATAAAGCATGTAGCGCACGACGCTCCGTCGAAGAACAAGACAAAGTAGAAGAGGTGCAAGTGCCTATAAAAGGAGCATCGATATGCCTTGCCGAGCGCATCAACAAGCCAAGCAGAGTTTCATTCCCATGGATGAAGGAAAGGGTTGGGAAATCTCCCGTGACACAGCTTCTCGAAGATGTCGTTGGTGCACACGCGCCCTACGGCATCTTCGGAGGCTGTGCCTCGGAAAAATTTCCCGGCAAGCCCGTGAACGACTACATCTCCTCTAACAGTACTCGTTGGGGAAAGGTTTGGGAAATCTCCCGTGGCGCAGCTTCTCGAAGATGTCGTTGGTGCACACGCCCTACGGCATCTTCGGAAGCTGCTCCTCGGAATTTTTCCCCGCAAGCCCCCGAACGACTACATCTCCTCTAACAGTAGTACTGTTGGGGAAATGGTTGGGAAATCTCCACTTTTAATATCTTACATACAGTTAAATTGATTGCCATGTTGAGATACTCATTTGTGCCATGAACATTCTACAATTAACTTGATGATGGAGCATCTTCATCATTTAATCTTCTTCAGCCTTAACCATGGAGCATCTTCATCATTTAACTTGATGCTTGGATCAATGTTCACTCGAAGGGTGGAATTTCATCAAACTTATTATAATCTTCTGACATGTCTGTCTTGTCCTCCACTCCCACGATGTTCCTTTTTCCAGAAAGAACTATGTGGCGCTTTGGCTCATCGTTTGATGTATTTGTTTCCTTATGTTTCCTTTTTCTTGGTTTGGTAGACATGTCCTTCACATAGAAAACCTGGGCCACATCCTTGGCTAGGACGAATGGTTCGTCTCTATACCCAAGATTGTTGAGATCCACTGTTGTCATTCCATACAACTTGTCTACTTGAACCCCGCCTCCTGTTTTGTTGACCCATTTGCACCTAAACAAAGGGACCTTAAAAGAAGGTCCATAGTCAAGTTCCCATATATCCTCTATGTAACCATAATATGTGTCATTTGGGCCTTCATTCATTATTGCATCAAATCGGACACCACTGTTTTGGTTGGTGCTCTTTTTATCTTGGGCGATCGTGTAAAATGTATTCCCATTTATCTCGTACCCTTGGAAAGTCACTACGATCGAAGATGGTGTCTGGGCCAGCAAGTACAGCTGATCATCAATATCTTCGTTATTCAGGAGATGTTTTTGCAACCAACCGCCGAAAGTCGACATGTGTTCACGTCTAATCCAATCGTTCGACTGCCCCGGGTTCTTGGAGCGTAGAAAGTTCTTGTGGTCACCGATATACGGAGCCACCAAGGTGGAACTTTGTAGAACTGTGTAGTGTGCTTGAGTCAAAGAAATTCCGTCCCTACATATCATTGATTTCCTTCCTAGCGTGCCTTTTCCACTTAGTCTCCCTTCATGCCGCGATTCAGGAACACCAATCGGCTTAAGGTCGGGAATAAAGTCAACACGGAATTCAATGACCTCCTCTCGTTCCATAGCCCTTGGAGATGCTTCCTTCCGGCCTAGCACGGTTATGAACATATTTCTTTAAGACTCCCATGAACCTCTCGAAGGGGAACATATTGTGTAGAAATACAGGACCGAGAATGGAAATCTCATCGACCGGGTGAACGAGGAGATGTGTCATAATATTGAAGAAGGATGGTGGGAACACCAGCTCAAAACTAACCGGACATTGGACCACATCATTCCGCAACCTCGGTAGAATTTCTGGATTTATTACCTTCGAGAAATTGCATTGAGGAATGCACATAGCTTCACAATGGGCGAGTCGAACATTTTCCGGTAGAAGCCCCCTCAATGCAATCGGAAGCAACTGTGTCATTATCACGTGACAGTCATGAGACTTCGGGTTCTGGAATGTTTTCTTCTCCATATTTATTATTCCCTTTATATTGGAGGAGAAGCCAGACGGGACCTTGATACTGCTCAGACATTCAAAAAATATTTCCTTCTCTCGCTTTTGTAAGAGCGTAGCTGGATAAATGACGTCCTTTAACTCTCTCATGCAGATTTTTGCGGTCTTTCCAACGTTGCTGGTCCTCCCGTGCTTCTGGTGTATCTTTTGTCTTCCCGTACACGCCCAGAAAGCCTAGCAGGTTCACGCAAAGATTCTTCGTCACGTGCATCACATCGATTGAAGAGCGGACCTCTAAGACTTTCCAATAGGGTAGATCCCAAAATATAGATTTCTTCTTCCACATGGGCGCGTGTCCGGCATCGTCATTCGGAACGGACCGTCCGCCAGGACCCTTTCCAAATATTACATCTAGATCCTTGACCATACCAAATATATCAACACCATCACGATGGGGAGGCTTCCTCCGGTGATCAGCCTCACCGCTGTAATGCTTGCCTTTCTTTCTTACGGGATGGGTAATCCTAAGAAATCGACGATGCCCCAGGTACACGACCTTCTGACCTTTTTCCAAATAATCACCTTCGAGGTCATGTAAACAGTGCGTGCATGCATTGTATCCCTTGTTTGACTGGTCCCGAAATGTTACCAAGAGCAGGCCGGTCATTGATGGTTACGAAAGCGGCGCTCTTAGGTCAAATTCCTCCCGCTTGTGCTCGTCCCACACACGTACACCTGCTAGGGACCACAGCTGTAGAAGTTCTTCGACTAATGGCTTCGGTACACATCAATGTCGTTCCCGGGTTGCTTCGGGCCTTGTATGAGCACTCGGCATCATAATGAACTTCCGCTTCATGCACAACCAAGGAGGAAGGTTATATATACAAAGAGTCACGGGCCGAGTGCTATGGCTGCAGCTCTGCTCTCCAAAAGGATTCATGCCATCCGTACTTAGACCAAACCTTAAGTTCCTTGCATCCTGTGCAAAGTTTGGGAACTCTCTATCGATTTTTCTCCATTGGGAGCCATCAGCATGGGTGCCTCAACATCTCGTCTTTCTTACGGTCTTCTTTGTGCCATCGCAACAACCTAGCATGCTCTTTATTTCCGAACAAGCGTTTCAGCCGTGGTATTATAGGAGCATACCACATAACCTTGGCGGGAACCCTCTTCCCGGGGCGCTCGCCCTCAACATCACCAGGGTCGTCATCTCGTCCGATCTTATACCGCAATGCGGTAGCACACCGGACATGCATCCAAATTCTCGTACTCACCGCGGTAGAGGACGCGAGTCATTAATGCATGCATGTATCTTTTGCACATCTAATCCTAGAGGGCGGACAATCTTCTTCGCTTCGTACGTACCGGCGGGCAATTCGTTACCCCTTGGAAGCTTCCTCTTAATTATTGTCGGCAACTTTCCAAATCCTGAGTCGGTGACACCGTTCTCTCGCCTTCCATTGCAACAATTCCAAGTGTGTCTGCCTAGCTTTTTATGGCCATCTTCACAAGTTGGGTATAACAATTTGTTGTGATCTTCTATCATCTTGTCGAAGGCCAACCTTTCCTTTTCAGTTTCACATTCTCTCCTTGCATCGAAATGGCCCGACCAAGATCATCATCAGCGAGGCTCATCTAGTGCCTCTTGATCTTCTACTTCATTGTCTTCATTGCCTTCTGCAGTATCATCGTATTCGGGGAAATTGGGATAACCGTCATCATCCTCTTCCTCTTCTTCATTGTCTTCCATCATAACCCCTCTTTCTCCGTGCTTGGTCCAACAATAGTAGCTGGGCATGAAACCTGCCCGCGAGAAGGTGGCTGTGAATGACACTCGAGTGAGCGTAATTTACGATATTCTTGCGATCGACACATGGACAATACATGAAGCCACCATGTTTGTTTGCCTCAGCCACGGCGATGAAATTCTCCAGGCCCGAAGTGAACTCGTCAAACCGTCGGTCAATGTACATCCATTGCCGATTCATCTGCATGATATAATTAACATTATATGAAAAACCATTACATTTTATCAATTACAGATGAAAAGGATAAAGTTGTTAACCTCGATGAAGAAGAAAAAAGCAAGTTAAGTGTGGCTTGATTTGTGTAAACTCAAGTGTCAAATCCTCTTAAGCATTTCATCGAACACCTCATGTGCATGTGAAGAAGAGAGGAGAGCAATACACCCCTCTTGTGAAGAAAGTGAAAAAATGGCCAAGTGTGGCTCACATTTGGGCAGGGGCAAGGTCATATAGCCAGATTGGGGACTTTGTCCCGGTTTGTAATACAAACCGGGTCCAGAGGTGGGGCCTTTGGACCCGGTTTGTATTACAAACCGGGACTAAAAGGTTCCCACGCCTGACACGCCCTGCCGCGCCCTGCCGGCCACCCTTTAGGCCCGGTTTGTAATACAAACCGGGTCCAAAGGCCACTACAGGACAGGCTCTGAACCAGTGGGGCCGCCCTGGGCAAAACGAACCGGGCCTAATGCCCCCAATGGTCCCGGTTTGGTTCTGCACTGCGTTATTTGCTGAGGACCAAAGGCCTCTTCTCCACTAGTGTATCCATCACATCATTTATCCAATGATATGACTTCATTGTCAATTAACATAAATGTCCATAATCAGGATACCTTAATCATCTGTTAACTCATGGACTAGTTGACTAGGGACTTGGTATGTTTACATACCACATGTGTACTAATGTTTTCGTTTAATAAAATTATAGGATGGCATAAAATAATGAAAAATGAAACATGATAATAACCTTTATTGCCTCTAGGACATATTTTTAACAGTCTCCCACTTGCACTTGAGTCAACTATCTAGTTCACAGTTTAAAAATTGTTTTGATTCGTTTATTTGCCTGCCTTAGAGCAACTCTAGCAAGCACCCCAGACCGCAAACTGTAAACACATGTTTGCAGGCCATGAAAAACACCATATGCGGGCTAAAAAAGTCCTCCGCATACCAGTGTAAAACGAGACACTGAAACAACATATTTCCCACCTATGCCCACTTTTTTTATTTGCTTTTTTTTTTTTTTGTTCACACCTTCGCCAACCTCCACCCAGCAAGCACCACGCTCCCTCGCCCGCTCCGCCGGCCACTGCCCACCACACTCTGGCTATCGGCCGCCTACTCCGCCACCCACCACGCTCCGCCGCCTGGCGCCCAACCCTTTCCTACCACCGCCCACCACGCTCCGCCTCCCGCCCGCTCTGCCAGCCGCGAGGTGAATTTTCCCAATAGGTAACGCGTTCACCGTTTACGGATCAACCTGGAAAAACGGTCTCCGAAACTTCATCTATACACATCGTGGGATCGAATTCAGGGTGCCATGCAAAAAATATTTACGGGTTGAGGTGTCTGATCTGTCCGGCCTGTAAATTTATGGGTTTGATCAATCTGCTGCTGCTAGAGTTGCTCTAAGTCCCATCAATATTATACGCGCTAGCTAGGAAGCTGTCACTGCAAGTGGAGATAGGGAAAGTCAGACGTACTACACTACACGATGACTGAACTACTACTTGTAGTACACTATACCACGTCGTACAATTAGGGGCACTTCTCCTAGTGGCACTTGTCAAAGTGCAGTTAGTAGTACTCAATTTATGGTATTTTATGGAAGTTTCCCTAATTGTATACTTATTGGGTCACTTCTCAAATGCCCCAATATATGTATACCTATTAGGGCACTTCCTCTAATGCCCCAATAGATGTATACCTTTTGGGGCACTTTTAAGTGCCACAATTTATCATACTCACTTAACAATTATATATAACCTATAATTATAAACACAACATTCCGTACTAACATTACCCACATTGCATACTATCATTACTTAACGATCTACCGACATTGCAGTTCATATTTAGCAATCCATATTGACCTCACATTGAAGTCCATAATTAGCACTACTACCTCCGTTTCAAAGAATAAGGCGCCCTCGTTTTACGTGTTTTTTATTTGACCAAGAATTACTTCAAATAGATAAGCATTGTTTGTACGAAATTAATATCATTGAAAAGTTCTTTTCAATATGAATCTAACGATACTAATTACATATAATATAATCAAGATTTTGTATCTCAATTTTTATGGTCAAAGTTTGTCTTGGAATACGCGTGCGCCTTATTCCTTAAAACGGAGGTAGTATTTAACAGTCCATAGTGACATTAGAGTTTAGTACATTTAATAGTCCATACTGACATAATGCGGCAGATTTGGTCGTGGAAGACAAAAGTACGGAACAAATGTGGATTCCGTCGGAGACAATGCGATCTGATGGGGCATGCCAGACAATCGAACACATGCGTGAAGTAGACTTTCGCAGTAAATAGGACAAGATGACAATGCGCATGATCTTTCCTTCGGCGATGTACCATGGCCGGCGGTCGACGACGACAAACCTTCGGCTTTGATATCAGTGTTAGAAAAATTAGTGAGGGAACCGCACGGAGAGAACTAACTCCATCACCATCAGCGGTAACTATTCGAACGTAGCGGCAGGAGCACACCATGTCCACCAGGCCCAGTCGATCCCAAAGCCCATATGGCCCAAGGGACCGCACGGGCTTAACCCGACGGCGGCTGGGGAAGGAAGGGGATGGTGGCGGCTACGCTAGGATTCGTGTTGCCTGCCATGGGAAATGACTGGAAGGGCCACACTCTTTTTCTTTCACACTCTTTACTTAGTTCCTTCCATATCATCGGAATCATTCGGCTACGAAGTCAACGTGAAGGGCTTTCCCCCACTATCCATGAACGTATGGGTGATCAACTTTGCAGCGATAAATTTTCCATCATATTTAATTAAAGCTAAAGCTACTTTTGAAAAGAAGACACGAAATGTTATATCATATACTTTAATATATACATATATATATATAATACAGATTATTATTTATTTTATAATAAATATATATGTTGTTGTTTTCCCAATCGGTATTTCTTGCACGCAGGAAAAGTTGACAAGTTCGATCCGATTCCTACAAGTAACTCGTGTCTTTTTTCACTGGTTTTTGCTATTCTCGATTGTTGGCCTAAAACGAAAAACCCAGAGACTCAGATTCCGGTTTTTTTTTGTCGGACCGCTGTTCCGCACCTGTTTTATAACTATGTCAAGCCGACCCGACCCGAGTCAACTCTCTCTCTCATTCTCGTCTATCTCCTCTCCCGCACTACCTCCCCCTCGCCGCCGCCGTCGCCGCTTGCCCCCGTCCGGGCCAACTCCGGCCACAAACGCGACCACCACACTCTGAGGAAGATGTGGCTTGGCCCACTCTACCGGATCCGTTCTCGTGCCTCGCCGTTCCTGCCCCGAGCGCGATGCCACGGCTAACCCTAGCCGTGGGGTTTGGCTCAGTCGCCGGGGCGGTTCCCGCGCCGCTGACTTCCTCGTGACGCTCGCGGTCTCCGTCTGGCCCTCGATCTTCGTCTGGCGCCCCCGAGGACAGGCGTCAGCGATGGCCCCGTTGAAGAAAACGGCGCGGAAGAGGAGGTGGCGGCCGCGCGGTCGTGGCTGGCGAGGAGGGCGGCGGCGGCGTGGTGGGCCGGGCTGAAGCTCGCCTTCATCTCCTTCAACCACGAGGTGAGCTTCTCTCTGTAGTGAGAAATTCCGAGCAATTGATTGGTTCAGGAGAGGGGCAGAGGCTTCAGGTGTTTGCTTCTATGCTCACGTGAACGCAAAGGCGAGTGATACGTCTCCAACGTATCGATAATTTCTTATGTTCCATGCCACTTTATTGATGATACCTACATGTTTTATGCACACTTTATGTCATATTCGTGCATTTTCTGGAACTAACCTATTAACAAGATGCCGAAGTGCCGCTCCTCGTTTTCTCGCTGTTTTTGGTTTCAGAAATCCTAGTAACGAAATATTCTCGGAATTGGACGAAATCAACGCCCAGTGTTCCTATTTTGCCCGGAAGCATCCGGAACACCCGAGAGCCGCCGGAGGGGGCCCCGTGGGCCCCGGATGACATGGTGGCGCGGCCGGGGCTGGGCCCGCGCCACCCTATGGTGTCGTCGCCTCGTTGACCCTCCCCGCGCCGCCTCTTCGCCTATTTAAAGCCCCCGCATCGAAAACCCTTAGGGAGGAAGCCACGATACGAGAAAAGTTCCGGAGCCGCCGCCATCGCGAAGCCAAGATCCGGGGGACAGGAGTCTCTCGTTCCGGCACCCCGCCGGAGCGGGGAAGTGCCCCCGGAAGGCTTCTCCATCGACACCGCTGCCATCTTCACCGCCATCTTCATCACCGCTGCTCGCTCCCATGAGGAGGGAGTAGTTCTCCATCGAGGCTCGGGGCTGTACCGGTAGCTATGTGGTTCATCTCTCTCCTATGTAGTTCAATACAATAATCTCATGAGCTGCCTTACATGATTGAGATTCATATGATGATGCTTGTAATCTAGATGTCATTATGCTAGTCAAGTGGGTTTTACTTATGTGATCTCCGGAGACTCCTTGTCCCACGTGTGTAAAGGTGACAAGTGTGTGCACCGTGTGGGTCTCTTAGGCTATATTTCACGAAGTACTTATTCACCGTTGAAGAGCGTAGTGAAGTGCTTATTTATATCTCTTGATGATTGCAATGTGCATCGTATCACAATTTATCTATGTGCTACTCTAGCAAAGTTATTAAAGTAGTTTTATTCCTCCTGCATGTGTGCAAAGGTGACAGTGCGTGCACCATGTTAGTACTTGGTTTATGCTATGATCATGATCTCTTGTAGATTGCGAAGTTAACTATTGCTATGATAATATTGATGTGATCTATTCCTCCTACATATGCATGAAGGTGACAAAGTGTGCATGCTATGCTAGTACTTGGTTTAGTCTTTTGATCTATCTTACACTAAAGGTTACTAAAATATGAGCATTATTGTGGAGCTTGTTAACTCCGGCATTGAGGGTTCGTGTAATCCTACGCAATGTGTTCATCATCCAACAAAAGTGTAGAGTATGCATTTATCTATTCTGTTATGTGATCAATGTTGAGAGTGTCCACTAGTGAAAGTGTAATCCCTAGGCCTTGTTCCTAAATACCGCTGAGTTACTACCGCTTGTTTACTGTTTTACCGTGTTACTACCGCTGCAATACTACCACCATCAACTACACGCCAGACAAGCTTTTTCCGGCACCGTTGCTACTGCTCATATATATTCATACCACCTGTATTTCACTATCTCTTCGCCGAACTAGTGCACCTATTTGGTGTGTTGGGGACACAAGAGACTTCTTGCTTTGTGGTTGCAGGGTTGCATGAGAGGGATATCTTTGACCTCTTCCTCCCTGAGTTCGATAAACCTTGGGTGATCCACTTAAGGGAAACTTGCTGCTGTTCTACAAACCTCCGCACTTGGAGGCCCAACACTGTCTACAGGAAAGGAGGGGGAACGTAGACATCAAGCTATTTTCTGGCGCCGTTGCCGGGGAGGAAAGGTAAAAGGTACTCACACTCCGGACCTCGGCTACTAAGCTATTTTCCGGCGCCGTTGTAAGTACTCGAAGCTATTTCCTTTAGACTCTGCAATTGCGACATTTGGTTTCTTGTTTACACTAGTTAGGCATAATGGAAAACAACAAAAATATGAGAGATCTTTATGAACTTTATCTTGAATTAGGACATGATGTGTTTGAAGAAAGAATTAAGAAACCCATGGAACTTTATATGCATGCTAATGGGAATGTTATTACTATGAATGCTTTGAACACCATTGTTGCTAATGCTATGGAAAATTCTAAGCTTGGGGAAGCTGGCTTTGATGAGCATGATATTTTTAATCCCCCAAGCATTGAGGAGAAAATTTACTTTGATGATACTTTGCCTCCCATTTATGATGATTATAATAGTCTTTTGTTACCACCTGTTATGGAGGATAAATTTGATTATGATTACAATATACCTCCTATATTTGATAGCTACTTTGTTGAATTTGCTCCCACTACAATTAATAAGAATGACTATGCTTATGTTGGAAGTAGTAATTATTTTATGCATGAGACTCATGATAAGAATGCTTTATGTGATAGTTATATTGTTGAGTTTGCTCATGTTGCTACTGAAAGTTATTATGAGAGAGGAAAATATGGTTGTAAAAATTTTCATGTTACTAAAATGCCTCTCTATGTGCTGAAATTTTTGTAGGTACACTTGTTTTATCTTCCTATGCTTGTTACTTTGCTCTTCATGAACTTGTTTATTTACAAGATTCCTATGCATAGGAAGCATGTTAGACTTAAATGTGTTTTGAATTTGCCTCTTGATGCTCTCTTTTGCTTCAAATACTATTTCTTGCGAGTGCATCATTAAAACTGCTGAGCCCATCTTAATGGCTATAAAGAAAGAACTTCTTGGGAGATAACCCATGTGTTTTTTTACTACAGTACTTTGTTTTATATTTGTGTCTTGGAAGTTGTTTACTACTGTAGCAACCTCTCCTTATCAAGTTTTTGTGCCAAGTAAAGTTTCTATGTCAAAGTTGATGTTATATTTGGGATCGCTGCGCAGAAACAGCATTGCTGTCTGTCACGAATCTGGGCACAGTCCTCTGTAGAAAATTCGAAAAAATCTGCCAATTTACGAGCGTGATCCTCAGATATGTACGCAACTTTCATTAGTTTTGAGTTTTTCCATTTGAGCAAGTCTGGTGCCAGCTTTAAATTCGTCTTTACGGACTGTTCTGTTTTTGACAGATTCTGCCTTTTATTTCGCATTGCCGCTTTTGCTTTGTTGAATGGGTTTCTTTGTTCCATTAACTTTCAGAAGTTTTGTGCAATGTCCAGAAGTGTTAAGAATGATTGTGTCACCTCTGAACATGTGAATTTTTGATTATGCACTAACCCTCTAATGAGTTTGCTTGAAGTTTGGTGTGAAGGAAGTTTTCAAGGGTCAATAGAAGAGGGTGATATAATGTGATCGAGAAGAGTGAAAGGTCTAAGCTTGGGGATGCCCCCATGGTTCATCCCTGCATATTTTAAGAAGACTCAAGCGTCTAAGCTTGGGGATGCCCAAGGCATCCCCTTCTTCATCGACAACTTATCAGGTTTCTTCTAGTGAAACTATATTTTTATTCGGTCACATCTTATGTACTTTACTTGGAGCGTCTGTGCGCTTTTATTTTTGTTTTTGTTTTGTTATCTTAGTTCTCTGAATAAGTTCATCCTTGTGTGGGAGAGAGACACGCTCCGCTGGTTCGTATGAACACATGTGTTCTTAGCTCATAATATTCATGGCGAAGTTTCCTCTTCGTTAAATTGTTATATGGTTGGAATTGGAAAATGCTACATGTAGTAATTGGTAGAATGTCTTGGATAATGTGATACTTGGAAATTTTTGTGCTCATGTTTAAGCTCTTGCATCATATACTTTGCACCTATTAGTGAAGAAATACATAGATCATGCTAAAATTTGGTTTGCATAATTGGTCTCTCTAAGGTCTAGATAATTTCTAGTATTGAGTTTTGAACAACAAGGAAGACGGTGTAAAGTCTTATAATGCTTACAATATGTTTATATGTGAGTCTTGCTGCACCATTTCATACTTGAGTTTGCTTCAAATAACCTTGCTAGCCTAAACCTTGTATCGAGAGGGAATACTTCTCATGCATCCAAATACTTGAGCCAATATTCATGCCATTTGTGTCCACCATACCTACCTACTACATGGTATTTCTCCGCCATTCCAAAGTAAATTGCTTGAGTGCTACCTTTAAACCATTCAAAATTTATCACCTCTGATTTGTGTCAATGTTTTATAGCTCATGAGGAAGTATGTGGTGTTTATCTTTCAATCTTGTTGGGCAACTTTCACCAATGGACTAGTGGCTTCATCCGCTTATCCAATAATTTTGCAAAAAGAGCCGGCAATGGGATTCCCAGTCCCAAATTAATTAACAAAAATAGACACTCCTCCATGGTATGTGATTGTTGGACGGCACCCGAAGGATTCGGTTAGCCATGGCTTGAGAAAGCAAAGGTGGGGAGGAGTGTCATAATAATAAAACTAAAATAAAAAGGCACTCCTTCATGGTATGAGATTGTTGGCAGGCACCCGAGGATTCGGTTAGCCATGGTTTGTGAAAGAAAGGTTGGAAGGAGTGCCACCCAAAAATAAAATAAAATGGGAGCCGCTCTTTGAAGGTTTGTCTGGCAAGGGGGTTAGAGTACCCGCTACCATTCGTTGACAACAACAAACACCTCTCAAAACTTTATTTTTATGCTCTCTATATGTTTTCAAAATCAAAGCTCTAGCACAAATATAGCAATCGATGCTTTCCTCTTTGAAGGACCATTCTTTTACTTTTATTGTTGAGTCAGTTTACCTATCTCCTCCCATCTTAAGAAGCAAACACTTGTGTGAACTGTGCATTGATTCCTACATACTTGCATATTGCACTTGTTATATTACTTTGCATTGACCACTATCCATGAGATATACATGTTATAAGTTGAAAGCAACCGCTGAAACTTAATCTTCCTTTGTGTTGCTTCAATACCTTTACTTTGATTTATTGCTTTATGAGTTAACTCTTATGCAAGACTTATTGATGCTTGTCTCGAAAGTGCTATTCATGAAAAGTCATTGCTTTATGATTCAGTTGTTTACTCATGTCATTACTTTTGCTTTGATCGCTGCATTCATTACATATGTTTACAAATAGTATGATCAAGATTATGATGGCATGTCACTTCAGAAATTATCTTTGTTATCGTTTTACCTGCTCGGGACGAGCAGAACTAAGCTTGGGGATGCTGATACGTCTCCAACGTATCGATAATTTCTTATGTTCCATGCCACTTTATTGATGATACCTACATGTTTTATGCACACTTTATGTCATATTCGTGCATTTTCTGGAACTAACCTATTAACAAGATGCCGAAGTGCCAGTTCCTGTTTTCTGCTGTTTTTGGTTTCAGAAATCCTAGTAACGAAATATTCTCGGAATTGGACGAAATCAACGCCCAGGTTCCTATTTTTCCCGGAAGCATCCAGAACACCCGAGAGCCGCCAGAGGGGGGCCCTGTGGGCCCCAGATGACATGGTGGCGCGGCCAGGGCTGGGCCCGCGCCACCCTATGGTGTCGTCGCCTCGTTGACCCTCCTGCGCCGCCTCTTCGCCTATTTAAAGCCCCTGCATCGAAAACCCTTAGGGAGGAAGCCACGATACGAGAAAAGTTCCAGAGCCGCCGCCATCGCGAAGCCAAGATCTGGGGGACAGGAGTCTCTGTTCCGGCACCCTGCCGGAGCGGGGAAGTGCCCCCGGAAGGCTTCTCCATCGACACCGCTGCCATCTTCACCGCCATCTTCATCACCGCTGCTGCTCCCATGAGGAGGGAGTAGTTCTCCATCGAGGCTCGGGGCTGTACCGGTAGCTATGTGGTTCATCTCTCTCCTATGTAGTTCAATACAATAATCTCATGAGCTGCCTTACATGATTGAGATTCATATGATGATGCTTGTAATCTAGATGTCATTATGCTAGTCAAGTGGGTTTTACTTATGTGATCTCCGGAGACTCCTTGTCCCACGTGTGTAAAGGTGACAGTGTGTGCACCGTGTGGGTCTCTTAGGCTATATTTCACGAAGTACTTATTCACTGTTGAAGAGCGTAGTGAAGTGCTTATTTATATCTCTTGATGATTGCAATGTGCATCGTATCACAATTTATCTATGTGCTACTCTAGCAAAGTTATTAAAGTAGTTTTATTCCTCCTGCATGTGTGCAAAGGTGACAGTGCGTGCACCATGTTAGTACTTGGTTTATGCTATGATCATGATCTCTTGTAGATTGCGAAGTTAACTATTGCTATGATAATATTGATGTGATCTATTCCTCCTACATATGCATGAAGGTGACAGTGTGCATGCTATGCTAGTACTTGGTTTAGTCTTTTGATCTATCTTACACTAAAGGTTACTAAAATATGAGCATTATTGTGGAGCTTGTTAACTCCGGCATTGAGGGTTCGTGTAATCCTACGCAATGTGTTCATCATCCAACAAAAGTGTAGAGTATGCATTTATCTATTCTGTTATGTGATCAATGTTGAGAGTGTCCACTAGTGAAAGTGTAATCCCTAGGCCTTGTTCCTAAATACTGCTGAGTTACTACTGCTTGTTTACTGTTTTACTGTGTTACTACTGCTGCAATACTACCACCATCAACTACACGCCAGCAAGCTATTTTCTGGCACCGTTGCTACTGCTCATATATATTCATACCACCTGTATTTCACTATCTCTTCGCCGAACTAGTGCACCTATTTGGTGTGTTGGGGACACAAGAGACTTCTTGCTTTGTGGTTGCAGGGTTGCATGAGAGGGATATCTTTGACCTCTTCCTCCCTGAGTTCGATAAACCTTGGGTGATCCACTTAAGGGAAACTTGCTGCTGTTCTACAAACCTCTGCACTTGGAGGCCCAACACTGTCTACAGGAAAGGAGGGGGAACGTAGACATCAGCGAGCAGCCAACTCCAAGTAGTAGTACTCATCGTCACGGCCAGTGGCTTTTCCCAACTTTCCGGAATTCCTTCTGCAGCTCCCCAATCCAATTTTGGCGAAGTACATTAGGAAGCAGAGCTATTTATCGACAATTGCTTGGCTCCTTTGCCATATAGTGGTGCATGCACAAGCGGACAATATTTTCCTGTTTGATACTAAATAAACTCATGCACAACTAGTGATATTTTCTGCTCCATTTTATAAATTGCCCGATCAACACTTAGATGCTTTAAATTTTTGGAAATCGTTCATTATTATTTTCATAGGGTTGCTGTGCCTGCTAGTGCTCGGGATAGTAGGTTGCATCGATATACTTGTTTGTTGATTTCGGATACGGGATTCACAGGAATTGTTCATCTCTTCCATAAGTGCTGGTATTCGGTAGTGGGTGACAAGACTGAATTTGGCTTGGAGGCTACCCAACCAACCACTGCCGATGTTTGTAAACCTTGCTCTAGCCACACTCATTTATGCCGCCTTGGTGTGCTTCGCCAAGAGTAATTTCCGCAACTCATGTCATCTCTTGTTGTCCCTTTACTCTCTGCGCACACATGTACATGAAATTTATGAACAGTGTTGCTAGATACAATACATTTGTCCTCTCTAGTCACTCAATCTGGGGTCGCTAAACTTTTAGTAGACAAATCTTCTCAAAATTTGAAAAACGAGTGCTTAGTGCATATGTGGAGCTCCCTGTATAGCCTAAGAATGCATTACTGCCAAGTATCTCTTAATTAACCACAGGTCATCGTGCTTTGCAGTTGACATCAAGGACAAGAAAAAGGCTTGAAAAACTTCCAAGAGGATAAGAAGCAAACTGGTGGTGAACCTAGGGACCTTGACCAAAACGACCAAAACAATGTCCAGGTCTGTTTGCTTCTTTCAGCCTAAGTTTGCTCACATATGATTTCTAATGGTTTAATCTGTACAATGTTCATACAATTTCCGCCGAATTGCTATTTTATTTTCGCTGCAGCGAGGTGTTTCTAACTTCCCCACTATTATTTATTTACATCAATTACATATGTGTGTATATATACCACATTACCACATAACAAGCTATTAGCATTGTTACTGCATGGTGGGCCTCTGTGTTTACTTTATTTTGTGTTGTTTCCATTGGCCTGCTTATTGCTTTTCATTTTAGGTTGAAAGTGCGATACACTCCCACCTTCTTAAGAACTGGAGTAACAAGTAAAATCCCCCAAGTGCTAACTGTTGGGTAATCTAGTCTTTTCTTCAGTTCTAGGTGTCAATAAGCTTAGTGTCTCTGTCAGTAGATTCAGTTAGTTCAGTTAGCGTCAGTTAGTGTCGTTGGGTTTTAGCCGACAGTGACCAAGTCTTGGGATGGCAGGAGTTTGTTAGCTGACCGGTTCCAACGTCAGGTAGTGGTCTTTATCCTCAACAACACGATCAAGTCGTGGGATGGCACGATTTAGTAGGATCGTGCAGCGGAGTTTCAGCTCGCGCTGTTGAGTCTGTTTCAGTCCTTGAGAATAAAAGGAAGAATGGAAACCTGAAAAGCCGTACGTTGTACGCGGCAACAATCCTAGTCTCTTCTCTCTTGTGTTCTTGCATTGTTTGAGTAGGAGATTTGGGCCACACTAACTTTGGCGTATGTTTCTGAATCCATATGCGAAGTACTTTTCTTAAATTTCATGTATGTTTCTGAATCCATAGGTGAAGTACTGTTTCTTAGATCCATTTATATCACCTTTGATGCAAATAGATCTCGAGTATTGTCCCGTAATTTTTAACCTTCATTAGTACTGTCCTGTATTATTTTCTGTTTGATATAATCTAACTCAGATGTCCGGCCAAGTTCAGTTGTGCTGATCGATTGGGACCAGGTGACGGTTGTGTTCGATCGGGACACCGTCAGGTGTGTTGATAGACAATTTGAGCTGGTCGATTGGGACAAGAGCCGGTTAGGTGCTTGCTTGGGCCAGACAAGGCTGAGTTCACCGGTTATTTCTTAAGTGTGATAACACCAACTCTGAAGTGAACTCTGTCAAGAGGAAAAGGCTGAACCAGGTGCTTGAAGTGAGGTGAGCATCCTGATAAGCAGGTGCCTACGGACTCACTATGATGTCTTCATATTAAAAAGAAATCATTGTGCATGCATAATATATCTCTATGTACTTCTCATATCCTTGGTTTGAATTACTCTGCTTGGCCATCCAATTATTCTAAAGGTGTAATCTTCTGATGCATTTTGTGCATTAATGCTGTCACTTTTGTAGTGTTTCTTTTCCCGCTGCTGGTTTTGGTTTAACTTAGGTCCCACTCAAGAAAAAATCTACACATATGCAGGTTGGTATTGTTCCTGAATTTGAAGAATTTTGATATGACAAGAACGAGGCAAAAGCATCAACATCTACAAAGAGGGTACTGACATCATCAAGTAAGAACAGTTCACCTGATAAGTTTCGATGTTTTGTCTAAATGATTTGATCCATTATAACACTTTGTCAATCCATATTTTTGTACATGTAGCACGTGCTTAACTTTATATGTAAATATCATGCGATGCTTAGCATATATACCTAAAATGGCTTATATTTCGGAACAGAGGTAATAAATAATTACATATCAATCGGTATGTTAGTGGCATTACCATGTGCAGTGTTATTGAAACACCATTTTCATGTGTATTAGTAATACTGTTGTAAAACCTCTGGAAGAGCAAACTAGATGGTACACGATCACGTTGCATCCACTATCTTATTGGAGAAATGTGGAACTTAAAGGATCACGCTTTTGATGATTTTTCTTCAAGTTTTTTTGTAGCAATCCTTGTGTTGTATATCAAAGAGACAGAGCTAAGATTTATTCCGCTTGTTGATACTGCAGCGTTAGGTCCCTAGTAATCTTAAATTTGAAAAACTACAGCAGTGGAAGGCATCCATGGGGTGATCTTAAACCAGATTATCTTGAAAAGGTTGGTACTTCAACTTGCTCATGCACATTGCCATATATCTTAGTTTTAATTTTCTAGTCCAGCATACGTGGAGTTGACTTCAAAGTTCTTAAATGGGTTATGTTCACAACAATCGACCATTATCTAGAAGTGTGTTGCATCACCGCTGCCTATCACTTCAGAACAAGTGGTAGCTGCAATCTAGAGTTCAATTGTGCCTGTGAGTATTTATGTTTAGCTGGGGCCCAAAAATTCACCGTTTCTTCCGTATCTTGGTTAATCAGTATGCAATGAACAACGTATGCCTATGGTTAGCAAGAGCAACTGAACATTACTGTTGCTCGGAGCTCCAATGGTTCATTAGTTTCACCCACCACCGTTGATGTTTAGAAAAGGTTATCTCTGCCAAAGCATGAGCATTGAATTTCTGATCCATGGGCATGGTTGTTTCCTGTGTGGTTTTGGTGAGGTCAGTACATGATGCTTCCACTGTAAAGTTGTTTCATTATTGCGAAATATAGTACTAGCTCTTTTTGCCTCTGATGTAGGCTTGCTGGAGGTGTTTTCTTTGCTACCTGCGCTAAGCAATAATGATTGTAGTTTGTGATATGCTTGTGTTCGATCTCAGCAGGTCTCTGGAAAAGGAGCTGCTGGTGGAAGACAAAGGAGCTGCGTTTGAGTCTTATATTATTTAGAGTTCATTGACGGTTATTGTTGAATTTGCAGACTATGTAACTTGTATTGATGATTATGCGAAAATGCAATTGGTTGTTTGAGTACATTTTGGGATATAGTACTAAGCTCTATTTGTTTATTCAACCATATTTGAAAAGGGTGTATAATTGAATTCTGGGGATTTTTTTGAATTAGCTATTATGGATTTTGGGGCACTTCTTAAAGTGTCACTGATTGGAATTAGGGGCATTTTTCAAAGTGCCACAAATTGGATTTTGAGACACTGCTCAAAGTGCCCCTAATTAGCTTTTGGGGCACTTTTTCCAAGTGCCACAAATTGGGTGTTGGGGCACATTGAGAAGTGCCCCTAATTGGATTTTGGGGCACTTCTTAAAGTGCCACTGATTGGAATTAGGGGCATTTTTCAAAGTGCCACAAATTGGATTTTGGGGCACTGCTCAAAGTGCCCCTAATTAGCTTTTGGGGCACTTTTTCCAAGTGCCACAAATTGGGTGTTGGGGCACATTGAGAAGTGCTCCTAATTGGATTTTGGGGCACTTTGAGAAGTGCCCTTAATTAGCTTTTGGGGCACTTGACAAGTGCCTCTAATTGAATTTTTTGGCATTTTGAGAAGTGCCCCTAGGTAGTGCCTCAAATACCTTTAGAGACGCAAGTAAAGGTGACACTTGAAAAAATGCTCCAATAGCTTATTAGGGGCACTTTGTTACAAAATTGGGACACTTTGAAATGCCTCAAATCTTGTACCGTGATGTAGTGGTAGCTACTGCGTAGCGAGGGATGCCATTGACAAACTCATCTTGTGCACATGGACTATGGTGCAGGATCACTCCATGGGATCGATCGATGCGCTGACATGCATGGCCAATGATTTGCGGCTATCGAGCTGAGGTCACAGCCTAGTTAATTTACCGAAGCTAGTATACACTAGTCCTAGCTAGTTGTCGAGCGGCGGCATGTGCGCGCGTACCTATCCCAGTGCATCATCGACCAAATTAAGCGGCCGGCGGGGGCAATGACAGTCCGGCGATGGCTTCTCCTGCTCGGGCTCGCCGGCGTGCTACATGGAGTTCGTTGCCAGCAGCCCGTGCCCGACAGCACCGGTTTCATCAGCATCGACTGCGGCCTGCCGGAGCAGGCCAGCGGCTACGTAGACGCCGCCACCAAGCTTCCGTACGTCCCGGACGGCCCCTTCACCGACGCCGGCTCCAACCACAACATCTCCGCCGAGTACATCGCCCCATCCTACTCGAAGCGCTACCTCAACGTGCGCAGCTTCCCCGGCGCCAGGCGGAGCTGCTACACCATCCCCGCCCCTGCGCCGGCGGGGTCCAAGTACCTGATCCGCGCCACCTTCATATACGGAAACTACGACGGCCTCAACCAGCTCCCCGTCTTCGACCTCCACCTCGGCGTCAACTTCTGGACGACCGTGAACATCACGAAACCCGGCACGGCGCAGATCGCCGAGGTCATTGCATTCGTCCCGGGTGAGTATGTGCAGGTCTGCCTCGTGGATACCGGCTCCGGCACGCCCTTCATCTCCGGCCTGGACTTGCGGCCCATGACGAACAAGCTGTACGCGCAGGCCAACGCGACGCAGGCGCTGGTCCTCGTTGAACGGACCAACTTCGGCGTCAGTGATCTCTCTCTGGTCCGGTAAGTACGGAGTATATGGTATCGCACACCTCTTCTAATCAGCTTCAGATCGAACATTTGGTCTAAATTTGTTTGTGAGCTTGTGCCGGCCAGGTACCCAGAGGATCCATACGACCGCGTGTGGATCCCGTGGAGCGACCCGGAGGCATGGACGGAGATATCAACGCCGGAGAAGGTGCAGGGGTCGGCAGACCTCCGTTTCCACGTGCCCTCCGCCGTGATGCAGACCGCCATCGCGCCGCGCAATGGGTCCACGACCATCGAGCTGCCGTGGAGCGCCGTGCCGAACCACGCCTACCCCGAACCAGGCTTAATCGGCATCGTCTTCTTTGCCGAGCTCGAGGTCGTGGCCGGGGATGCCCTGCGCCAGTTTGAGATGACCATCAACACCGTGCTCTGGAGCAAAGCCCCCTACACGCCCAAGTACCTCATCTCCGACATCTTCTTCAACAGCGAGCCCCACCAGGTTTCTAGTGGCCAATACAATTTCACCCTCAATGCCACCGCCAACTCCACCCTGCCGCCGATCATCAACGCCGCCGAGGTCTTCACCGTCGTATCCATCGCCAACCTCGCCACGGACTCCAAGGATGGTAATTTTATACACTTGACAAGTAGGATTTGTTTATGCAGTTCGATGCACATGATCTGATAAGGTACTGGTGTGCGCTGTCTTGTGTGTTGCTGAAAAAAACTGGACAGTTGAGGCCATGAGTGCGATCAAGGCTAAGTATCAGGTGAAGAAGAACTGGGCAGGTGACCCGTGCGCTCCCAAGACTTTTGTGTGGGATGGCTTGAGCTGCAGCTATGCTATTTCTATGACTCCCAGAATCACAAGACTGTAAGTCCGAGTTCATTTTTCTATCATCCAGCTTCTCCTACAATGAATTTGGAAGTCTGAACTCTAAACCATTAATCCCCTCTTTCTGCAGAAATATGTCATTCGGCGGTTTGAGCGGAGGTATACCGTCTTATTTCGCCAACCTCAAAGAAATCAAATATTTGTAAGTAGGAAAACCAAACCCATTTTTTACAACCAATTTTGTTAGTTATTTAGCTCACAAATCATATTGTTGTTTATTCAGGGACCTGTCATACAATAATTTTACAGGATCAATTCCAAATTCTTTTTCCGAACTACCCTTCCTGGTGGTGCTGTAAGCAATCCCTAATTCCCGATCAACAAATGTTTTCTTTGATCGATATCGTTGCATAATTTCAACGTTAATCAGAGCTTTTTCCTGAAATTTGAACTTCTACTCCAAACTTTAGATAAACATACCAAACAGTAGCAAACTGCCAGTTCAAAATAGATTTCAATTCCTAATCTCGAATACTGCTTATGAACGCTATGTTGTTCCCTTAGAGATTTGACTGGTAACCAGCTTAATGGGTCCATCCCATCCGGGCTCATGAAAAGGATTCAAGATGGCTCCCTAACTCTGAGGTTAACCAATCTTGTATCCAATTCTCCATCCCTATTTTAGTCCTCAGTGTTACTGCTAGTATACTTGCCAGTTGACCAAAATTAATTTAACAATTCTTTTCCATAGGTACGGCAAAAACTCATACATCTGCAGCAACGGCAGATCTTGCCAGCACACCAAAGAAAAGAGCAAGTCTATGCTTGCCGTGTACATTGTTGTTCCTATACTTGCGGTTGTTGTAACAGGACTGCTAGTAGTTCTACTGCTTTCAAGAAAGAGAAAAACGCAAGGTGAGAAGAGGGGTCAACACATCAGCCGGAAAAATACTACAAGCAGAAATGCCAAATGGCATGGATATTACATGGAGTTTCTGGTTACTCATGTCATAAATGATCAGGAACCGGCAGTGTGAAACCACAGAACGAGGCGGGCGGCGTGCAGTCGCTCTCAAGGAACAGCGACGACGGTCTGCTGCAGCTGGACAACCGCCGGTTCACGTACAGGGAGTTGGAGGCCATAACAAACAACTTCAAGACAGTGCTCGGGCGGGGAGGCTTCGGCTGCGTCTACGATGGCTTCTTGGCGGATGGCACCCAGGTGGCAGTCAAGCTGCGATCTCAGTCATCTGGTCAAGGCGAGAGAGAGTTCCTGACAGAGGTAATTAATGTCTAGTCTAGTATACTTACTCACTAGTTTGCAAGTAACTTTAGAGGAGTCAACATGTGTAACATTCCCATTTCTTGGTGCTCAGGCGCAGACCTTGACAAAGATTCATCACAAGAATCTTGTGTCCATGGTCGGTTACTGCAAGGACGGGGAGTACTGTTGGATAATTAGGCACAATTTCCATGATTAATTCCAGAATATTAAGCATGACGACAGCAACTACTAACATGTGAAACTCGAACATACTAGATGCATTAATCAACATGAATAGTAGCATGGCAAACGATACAACATCCATCGCTGAATAGATCGAGATATGTCGCACGTACCGATCTGGTGGAGGTGGCGGTGGAGGTGTAGCAGATGATGTCGCAGCAGTAACGTTGTTGATGACAACGTTGTTGACGACGGGGACGACGGGTCGAAGTAGACGGCGTTGAAGACGACGGTAGGCAGCACCGCCCGACTTGGACGGAAGGCGACCCGTGATGAAGAGCTTGAGCAGTCGCGCAGAGCGCTTCCCAAAACCTAATTCGCCCTCTCCCGTACAGGATCGCAAGGACGAGTGGTTCCGGAGACCTGCTCTCCCGTTCGCCGATGCACGTCGGCGCGCGGGATGGAGTAGACTACGATGGCGGCGCAAGCGAGAGAGGTGGAAACCCTAACTCGTGTATTCGGTGTGTTTCTGCGGTAGCCGGGCAAGAGATTATATAGGCTCGGGAAACCCTAGGCAACGTGGGCCACGCCCACGTCGCACGAACGTTTCGAGTCGGTTACAGATAGCCCACGATCCGGGAGCGACCCGAACCGACTAACTGTGACGCGTCCGTCTAGAACTCTGTTCGTTTTCCTGAGCTGCAAAAAGTAAGGAAAGTCTCGGCTCGAGGCTCAATCCACTCACCACGAGCGCGGCGCGCGTCGTGACGTGTCGTGTCGTGTCGAGTCGAGTCGAGACGAGCGAGCGAGGAGGAGGAGGAGCGCGCGTGTAGCACTCCTATTCTCACTCACTTACTAGTGGTGAAACAACCCACCTTATAAGGTGGTCTAACTTCCTCCCAACTTTCCATGTGGGACTAAACTTCCCACCTCTTGCCACTCACTAGTGAGCTGCCACCAACTTGGGCTCAAACTCACAAGGCTGCCACTATGTGGGCTTTGAGATTTATAGGGAAAACTGAAATCTAATTTGGGCCACTAAAAGTGGGCCCAATATTTCAACAATCCCCCACCAGATCTCAAATCCCCATTTAGAGATTTACCAATACTCGCTGCTTGTTTATATACCAGTGTTTTAGCGGAGACTGTTAAGTTGAACTTCCGCCTAGAACCTTGAGCTACATCCATTCACACTTGAACAATGGACTAAGCCTTGAATTGCAAGTTTTGCGTGAACAGGGTTTCACTCAAAGTCATAACCAGTACATGGCTGCCAGTAGCCTACCCCGCGGGTGAAGCATATGCGTCATACTTCATGGTCTCTTCATGAGTTTACTAGAGATCACCCAAATCTCATAGATTGCGACGTTTAACAATCGGACTCATATAGGTGTGTTATTTCAAGAATGCTCTGTAGGACAGCATCTTTGCTATAATAGCCAACATAAACACATTAAGGCTTGTCGCCAACCTGCCTTACAGCAATTGAGAGTTGTGCATCTTCACATAGAGAGGGTTACATAATACTCTCCTCAATTAAACCACTAATTTGTTCTTCCCAGGTCCTAATTCACGGGATCTCCGATCACAAAGGTTGGGTTACCACTATGGTGTAACATCAACGGGTCTTAAACCCATCTCCCTCGATGCACTTTCTATCACATTACGTGATAGTCCCTTTGTAAAGGGATCTGCCAGGTTTTTGTCTGTTTGAATATATGTAACAGCTTATTACTCCGGAGTTTCGCAATTTCCCGACAGACTTCAAACGTCTCTTGACGTGTCTTGATGACTTCGCGTTATCCTTAGAATTGTTCACTTTGACAATTACAGTTTGATTGTCACAATTCAAAAGGATTGCCGGAACAGGTTTTTCAACCACAGGCAAGTCCATCAAGAGCTCACGCAACCATTCTCGATTCAACGATGGTTGTGTCTAAAGCGATAAGTTCTGCTTCCATAGTTGACCTCGTCAATATGGTTTGCTTGCAAGATCTCCATGACACTGCGCCACCTCCAAAGGTAAATACATACCCACTTGTGGCGTACAGATCAGCTATATCTGAGATCCAATTCGAATCACTATATCCCTCAAGCACGACTGGGTGCCTCGAATAGTGAATCCCATAACTCATCGTACCACATAGGTAGCGCATGACCCTATCAAGTGCATGCCAATGATCAGTACCCGGGTTTGACATGAACCTACTCAACTTGCTAACAGCAAAAGAGATGTCGGGTCTAGTCGCGCTCGCTAAGTACATGAGTGAGCCAACGATCTGAGAATATCTCAATTGATCTATGGCGATTCTCCGGTTCTTGCGTAATGTCACACTCGGGATCATAAGGTGTTGAAGAAGGCTTGCTATCAATATAGCCGAACCGGCTCAAGATCTTCTCAACATAATGGGATTGCGTTAGAGTAATCCCACTCTCGTTCTTAATCAGCTTGATGTTCGGAATCACATCGGCTTCTCCCGCATCTTTCATATCAAAGCTCTTTGACAAGAAAGACTTGACCTCGTGTATTACTTTCATGTTTGTACCAAAGATCAGAATATCATCCACATACAAACATAATATAACACCTTCGCCCCCACCATGGCGATAGTAAACGCACTTGTCAGCCTCATTGACAACAAAGCCTACAGAAGTTAAAGTTCTGTCAAACTTCTCATGCCATTGCTTAGGTGCTTGTTTTAGGCCATATAAAGATTTTAGCAGCTTGCACACCTTTCTTTCTTCACCTTTTACTACAAATCCATCAGGCTGATCCATATAGATTTCCTCTTCCAACTCTCCATTAAGAAAAGCTGTCTTTACGTCCATTTGATGAACGATAAGACCATAGGAGGCAGCCATGGATAGTAGTACTCGAATGGTGGTAAGTCTAGCGACAGGTGAATAGGTGTCGAAGTAATCTTCGCCTTCTCTCTGTGTGTAGCCTTTCGCTACAAGCCGCGCCTTGTACTTCTCAATAGTACCATCAGGTCTTAGCTTCTTCTTGAACACCCATTTACAGCCCACAGGCTTGCATCCATGGGGTCGTTCACCCTTCGTCTCTTGCTCCGTTTAGGAGCTTCATTGTCATCCTTCTCAATAACAATCTCATGTGATTGTTCAAAATACTCATTAGATGTACTAGATTCAGGAACTATCTCAGTAGAAATTCTAGCAATGCTATGCATATCTTTCATAGGAAACATATTCTCAAAGAATGTTGCATCACGAGATTCCATAATAGTGTCAACATGCATATCAGGTACTTCGATTGAACTACTAAAAATCTATAGCCTACACTCCGCGGAGCATAACCTAGAAAGATACAATCCACTTGTCTTTGGTCCGAGTTTGCGCTTCTTAGTAATTGGAATATTGACTTTCGCCAAACATCCCCATGTGCGCAAATACGAAAGTGATGGTTTTCTCCCAGACCACTCCTCGTAAGGGGTTTTATCTTTATTCTTGTTAGGAACTCTATTCAGGACATGACATGTAGTCAACAAAGCCTCCCCCCACCATGCCTTTGATAAACCAGCAGTGGCTAACATGGAATTCACCAAGTCAGTCAGCGTGCGGTTTTTCCTCTCGGCAACCCCGTTTGATTGGGGCGAATAGGGAGGCGTCCTCTCATGAATAATACCATGTTCCTCACAGAATTCATCAAAGATTTTAGGAAAATATTCACCACCACGATCAGACCTAAGACGCTTGATCTTTCTCTCTAGTTGATTTTCAACTTCGGCCTTATAAATTTTAAAGTAGTCTAAGGCTTCATCTTTAGTTCGCAGCAAATAAACATAGCAAAATCTAGTCGCATCATCAATCAGTGTCATGAAATATCTCTTTCCACCTTTTGTCAACACACCATTCATCTCACATAGATCAGAATGTATGAGTTCTAGAGGTGCTAAGTTTCTCTCCTCGGCCGCCTTGTGAGGCTTCCGAGGTTGCTTTGATTGCACACAACTATGGCACTTAGAACCTTTGGCAATGGTGAACTTCGGAATTAAACTTAAACTCGGATAGCCGAGACATTAAACCAAAATTAATGTGACATAAACGAGAATGCCAAACACCTGGTATCATCACTAACATTGCCACAAATATGGTTCACGAGACTTATTACTGAAATCGAAAGCGAAAAGCGGAACAAGCCTCCGCACTCATAGCCTTTACCAATAAATTGTCCAAACTTGGAAACAACTACTTTATTCGACTCTAAAACAACCTTAAACCCATCTCTACATAGAAGGGAGCCGCTAACGAGATTCTTGTTCATAGTAGGGACATGCTGCACGTTCCTCGCCCGCACGATCTTCCCCGAAGTGAACTTCGGATCTACCGTGCCAACACCACGAACAGAAGCATGTGACCCATTCCCCATCAAGACGGAAGAATCCCGGGCGACCTGGTAAGAAGTGAACATGGATATGTCAGCACACACATGAACATTAGCACCCGTATCAATCCACCAACATGGAGATTGAAATACCGAAAGAACAGTAAAGAGATTACCGTACCCATCAGCATTGCTAGCGGTCACCGTGTTGACTTGCCTCGCCTTTTTCTTGCGGTCTGCCCTCTCTGGACAGTCCTTAGAAAAGTTGCCAGTCTCTCCACAGGTAAAGCAGCTCAGATCTGCTTTGTTTATCATCTTCTTCTTCTTGAAGGTTTTAGTCTTCATAGGCTTATTGAAGGAGGGCTTGTTATTCCCTTTGTTCTTGCTGTAGGGTTTCTTCTGCACCATGTTGGCGCTAGACTGACCCTCTCCTTTCTCAGTAGTATCCTTAGCCCGAGCTTTCTCCTCAACATCAAGAGACGCTATCAGGTTTTCAACTGATATCTCCTGTCTCTTGTGTTTGAGAGTTGTGGCAAAGTTCCTCCATGAAGGGGGCAACTTAGCAATAATGCATCCAGCCACAAACTTGTCAGGTAAGGCACACTTAAGGAGTTCAAGCTCTTTCGCAATGCACCGTATCTCATGAGCTTGTTCGACTACGTAACGGTTGTTCACCATCCCGATGTCATGGAAGCTCTCCATGATGTACAGTTCATCGCTCGCATCGGTTGCACCGAATTTAGCATTCGGTGCATCCCAGAGCTCTTTACCGTCTACTATGTGCATATACACATCACATAGACGATCAGCAAGAATACTCAGTACGCATCCGACAAAGAGAGTATTGTCTTCCTTGAACTTGTTCTGATCTTGGTCAGATATAGTTCCTTCGGGAAGACCATTACTCACATGGAACACTTTCAGATGAGTAAGCCAGAGCGTGGCCTTAATCTGCCACCTCTTAAAGTGCACACCGGTAAACTTATCCGGCCTCAGTGCATCAGCAAAACCAGCCATAGTTAACTCAGGAAATTGCCTACAATTAGGTTTTTGGATTGTTGGATAATTAGGCACAATTTCCATGATTAATTCCAGAATATTAAGCATGACGACAGACAACTACTAACATGTGAAACTCGAACATACTAGATGCATTAATCAACATGAATAGTAGCATGGCAAACGATACAACATCCATCGCTGAATAGATCGAGATATGTCGCACGTACCGATCCGGTGGAGGTGGCGGTGGAGGTGTAGCAGATGATGTCGCAGACGGTAACGTTGTTGATGACAACGTTGTTGACGACGGGGACGACGGGTCGAAGTAGACGGCGTTGAAGACGACGGTAGGCAGCACCGCCCGACTTGGACGGAAGGCGACCCGTGATGAAGAGCTTGAGCAGTCGCGCAGAGCGCTTCCCAAAAACCTAATTCGCCCTCTCCCGTACAGGATCGCAAGGACGAGTGGTTCCGGAGACCTGCTCTCCCGTTCGCCGATGCACGTCGGCGCGCGGGATGGAGTAGACTACGATGGCGGCGCAAGCGAGAGAGGTGGAAACCCTAACTCGTGTATTCGGTGTGTTTCTGCGGTAGCCGGGCAAGAGATTATATAGGCTCGGGAAACCCTAGGCAACGTGGGCCACGCCCACGTCGCACGAACGTTTCGAGTCGGTTACAGATAGCCCACGATCCGGGAGCGACCCGAACCGACTAACTGTGACGCGTCCGTCTAGAACTCTGTTCGTTTTCCTGAGCTGCAAAAAGTAAGGAAAGTCTCGGCTCGAGGCTCAATCCACTCACCACGAGCGCGGCGCGCGTCGTGACGTGTCGTGTCGTGTCGTGTCGAGTCGAGTCGAGACGAGCGAGCGAGGAGGAGGAGGAGCGCGCGTGTAGCACTCCTATTCTCACTCACTTACTAGTGGTGAAACAACCCACCTTATAAGGTGGTCTAACTTCCTCCCAACTTTCCATGTGGGACTAAACTTCCCACCTCTTGCCACTCACTAGTGAGCTGCCACCAACTTGGGCTCAAACTCACAAGGCTGCCACTATGTGGGCTTTGAGATTTATAGGGAAAACTGAAATCTAATTTGGGCCACTAAAAGTGGGCCCAATATTTCAACAAGTACATGGCACTTGTGTACGAGCATATGTCGGAAGGAAATCTCGAAGACAAACTCAGAGGTTCGTGTGAATCCTGTCAGATGCGTGAATCATTTGAGATCTTGGGGAATTCATCATACTGAGTTACTGACAAAACCCTACGATTTTCTGTAGGAAAAGATCACAACGCAAGATCATTAACCTGGAGACAGAGGATCCGTATTGCAGTGGAATCGGCACGAGGTATTCTTGGATTCCATCTTTGGCATATTCCTTACATCTTCTAGTTCCTCTGGAAATTAATGTACATCTTCTACAATGGTGTTATGTGAATGTGCGTGCAGGGCTTGAGTATTTGCACACGTCATGCAGCCCCGCCTTCGTGCATCGAGATGTGAAGACATCCAACATCCTGTTGAATGCAAATCTTGAGGCAAAGGTCGCCGACTTTGGATTGCTCAAGGCTTTCAGTCGGGATGGTGTTAGCCAAGTGTCCACTGCCAGATTAGTTGGCACAAAAGGCTACATTGCCCCTGAGTATATGATGCTTTACCACACTATTACCATCTTCTCTAGTTTCCTTGTTGACAGTTCCGATGATTATAGCTCACTAACTAACCTATAAAACACAAATGCATGTAGGTACGCGGTGGCCATGCAGCTCTCCGTGAAGAGTGATGTGTATAGCTTTGGTGTTGTGCTGTTGGAGCTGATCACGGGACAGCAACCCATACTGCAATGCCCACAGCCAACCAATATCATCCAATGGGTCCGGCAACGTCTTGCAAAGGGAAACATCGAAGAAGTGGTAGATGCTCGCATGTTAGGTAACTACGATGTCAATAGCGTCTGGAAGGTTGCGGATGTCGCGCTCAAGTGCACCGCGCAAGATTCTACTCAGCGGCCTACAATGACCGATGTGGTGACACAACTACAAGAGTGCCTCCAGCTAGATGAACAACACTTCAGTTGAGGTGGAGAATGTAATGTCATGTGATATTTTACTGATCTTTTGTGGGTTTTTCGAAGGTGCTATCGCATGAAATGCACATGTGTAAATATTCATGGGTTTTGCCGAAAATTTGAAAACACATTGGTGGATCATATCTCATTGGAATTTAAATGACTCGCGCTTGTCCAGGCACTAAGGACTATTGAGAATGTTGGAGATATTTTTTTTGTCCTAGCTCAAAACCAGAAAAATGAAAGGAAAAAAAGAGGATTTCTACAGATGCAGAAACACTTGCAGATCAAAGGGTTGTACCATCAACACAACATTGGATTTGTTGCTTGACTGCATCAGGGAAGGTGTACGCATGACTATTTTTCTGCTCAACACATATAATCTACTGGGATGTTAGGCACACAAGATAGCGTGAAAATCACGCTACATAACCGGGGCGAACATTAGTTGTTGCGGGTAGGTGTGGGTCTGCATTATTTGGTGCCTCCTTTTCTCTTTCTAGAACATTTTTTCTTATGCTTTCTATTAATAATAATTTTAAATAAAATAACAAATCACAAAAACGCATGATGAATCTGGCCCCAAAAAACGTAATAAAGTTACATATATATGCATGATTCTAAATTTGCAATTGCAATTGATTCACCTACCTTAATGTTTTGTGCATGGACGATATCCGTCAAATGCAACTCCAGCTATATCTTCTTTTCTTCAAAATCCTCTTCTTTCTTGCTCAAGTTTCTTCATTTCTTACAACTTCTTGTTTTCCCAGTCCTAATCTTCTAATAGGCACATATTTACCTCAACGAGCAACTTCATCTTCAGAAGCATACCGCAGTAACAAGAAGAATCCAAAAAAAATCGCAATATATCGAATACATAAAACTTTACATAAATTCCTGCCCCACTGAGGTCTAGAAAAAATTACCTCGTCTGATGATCTAGCATTATTCCTGACTGCCCCAGGATGCTTAGGGTCCTTGTAGGTAGATGGTTAATTGGTGTGGAATAAATCTAGATAAAAACAATCATCCATTCCAAGCCTAGGATGTTAACCCTCGTTGGGATGGTTCCACCATATAGACCCTAGCCAGGTGATTTGTTAAGTTCACAACCTATAACATAGCTCTTATCAACTAAAAAAGAGATATCAAGGGTATGGTTTAAATAAACGTGGAGGTTGTCGATAAGCCATTAGGGAGAAAATGATGTTAATTTAAATTTAGAGTGTGAGCAATAAGATTTCACCTTCATGTTGAACAGAGATGATTTGCATAATTTGAAACCACTAAACCTTTTGACCACGATTGAGTTATTACCATGTTCTGCACCTTCCTCGTCCTCCACTTTATCCATAATTAATACACCATGTGACCCAAGAAACCATAATAATTATTAGGTTTCTTGTGGATTGCAAAGATACCAAAAAATAGGCTCAATGGGTGATTAATACATTATTTACATCATCGTGATCCTTGGAAACAGAAACTGCTCTACAGTGCGTTGTAAAAAATAAGTTGCTTTGTAGTGCTCTAGCACTATGAACATCTGTTTCACTTAAGTTTTTTTTTTTTACCATGTGCTCGGACCTATACGGTTCGTTTGCTAGCGATACTAGAAAGTTGGAGCTTCCTTTTTTTCTTGTTCGTGTTTCCTTTCGTGTGTTCTCTCTTTTTTACATATACTTTTTTTTTGATAAAGGATGCTTTATTACTTTTTGGGAAAGCAATTACATCCAGCCTCTGCACAACCAGGATGCACACAGCCGTTTTTGAGTCTCAAGTCCAAAAAAAGGTGGCAAACTAAAAAATATCTAGGCGAAATACATATCGGAACGATGAATCATATAACGCCTAAGGTGTGGGTGGGGCTTCAATCCGTAGACTATGCTGCCACCCATGTAGGGAAAAAGTATCCCTCGCCGTAGCCTCCAACCGTGTACAGACCTCCGTAAATAGGTCTCGGTTCTCCATGCGCTGAAGAGGTAACCATGAACGAGAATCCCTGTACATCTGTAGATGACCTGCAACAAGGAGAAATTTTTATCATTAAAAATCTTGTCATTTCTACTCAGCCAAAGCGCCCAGATAACTGCTAGCGCCCCCACCCTAAGAAGCAACTTGAACCTTGAATCTATTCCATGAAGCCAATTACCAAAGACATTGGCCAAACTAGTGGGAGGATACAAGGTAGACGCTACTTGGATGACAGACCAAATAGATCTCGCAAACTGGCACCGGAAGAAGAGGTGTTTAATAGTTTCATCATGATGACAAAAAACACATCGAGTACATCCGTGCCAATTCCGCTTAACAAGATTGTCTTTGGTGAGGATGACTCCTCGACGAAGATACCATCCAAATATTTTAATTTTTAATGGTATCTTCATCTTCTAAATTTTCTTATTATTATCGACCGGTAAATCAGAATGAAGTATGGCGCTATATAAAGATTTTACTGAGAAAGAGCCATCTACATGTAAATTCCATCTAAATTTATCTGGTTCAGGCGACAGGTTAATATCCCCCAACCTATGAATTAAAGCATTCCATGCCAGTAGCCTTTGTCCTAGCAAATCTCGTCGGAACGTCACATTCGGTGGAGAGGTAGCCATTACTGTGGCAATGGTATCTCCTTTGCGACGAACGATACTATACAACGCAGGATACTGTTCACTTAGAGGTGCATTGTCTAACCAAGCATCTTCCCAGAACCGTATCTGTGCTCCATTCTTAATTGAGAAAGTACCATGACGAAAAAAGACATTTTTTGTCGCCATTAGACCAGCCCAGAAGTGTGAATCTCCAGGTTTCCAAACCACCTGAGATAACGTCTTGGAGCCGATATACTTTCTCCGAAGAATAGTTTGCCAAATCCCATCCTCGGTAAGGAGCTTAAAAAGCCATTTACCCAGCAGAGCTGAGTTCTTGACCTCCAGGTCATGAACTCCAAGCCCGCCTTGATCTTTGGGACTACAAACTACACTCCATTTAACCAGTCGATATTTCTTTTTCTCGCTATCACCTTGCCAAAAGAATCTGGATCGATAATAATCGAGTTTATGCAGAATTCCTTTTGGCAAAAGGAAGAATGATAACATATACAGTACCATATTTGTCAGTACCGAATTAATGAGTACCAATCTTCCTCCCAGGGATAGCAATTTGCCTTTCCAACTACTAAGGCGCTTCTGTAATCTTTCTTCTACTATTTTCCATTCAGCAATCGTGAGTCTCCGGTAGTGAATCGGAATAACCAAATAGCGAATAGGAAATTGGCCTTGCCCACAACCGAACAACTCTGTATAGAGAGCTGAATCATCTTGGGCATCACCGAAACAGAACAATTCACTTTTATGGAAATTAATTTTCAATCCCGACAACTGCTCAAAAGCCACCAAGATTAATTTCAGGTTGTGAGCTTTTTCGAGATCATGATCCATAAATAGAATTGTATCATCGGCATATTGAAGAATAAATAAACCACCATCAACCAGATGTGGAATCACCCCTTCAATTTGACCATTAGACTTGGCCCGCTCTATGAGTATAGCCAGCATATCCGCCACAATGTTAAATAACATAGGTGATAACGGATCCCCTTGGCGTAACCCTTTTTGTGTTTGGAAATAATGGCCGGTTTCATCATTAACCCGAATTGCCACACTACCTCCATACACAAAATCATTTATTAAAGCACGCCATTCAGGAGAAAAACCTTTCATCCTGAGTGTCTGTTGTAGGAAAGACCACTTGACCTTGTCATAAGCTTTTTCAAAATCTAATTTCAAAATAACCCCATTTAATTTCTTAGTATGTATCTCATGTACCATCTCATGCAAAACCGCCACTCCATCAAGAATATTTCTTCCTTGCATGAAAGCGGTTTGTGATGGCTGAACGACATGATCCGCAACCGTATTAAGTCTAATGGTGGCCACTTTCGTGAAAATCTTGAAACTTACATTTAAGAGGCAAATATGTCTATATTGTTGAATCCTTTCTGCCTCATTAACTTTCGGTAACAAGATTACTTCACCAAAATTTAGACGAAATAATTCTAGTTGTCCCATATGCAGAGCACTGAACAAATCTAGAAGATCCACTTTAATATCACATATACTTTTTTGTTTCTCTTTATCCATTCCTTCACTCCTTGGCTCCAAGGCTTTCATGTAGGTTTATTTTTGTACTTTCCTATATTATTATTCATTTCTATTTTCATTTTCACTTTAATTTATTTTTTTTGTATCGTTTGGTTTTCTTTTGTTTTTCTTAATTTTGTTTCATATCTTCTAGTAGGGTGTATTCCTTAAATTTTATTTTCTCCATCCAAGTTAAAAATTATATTTATTTTAAATTGAAGAGCAGCAGGGCCAGCAGCACACGGTGACTAATCATTGCTTGTCTCCTGTACCCGACATGCCTTCCGCTGTCTTGTTCATCATCGAATCTAAATTCAAATTCAACTACTACAGGCGACAGCATACGATCCTTCAAGAAAACACAGGAACCGGGGAATAATTAAGGGCCAAAGGAGATCGGACGGGGTCACAGTATAAAGAAAAAGTTACGTGGAGGAAGTGGCCGTACTGGGCTGCGGCGGTGGCCTCAAAGTTAGACAACAACGACAAAACCCTCCATTAGATCTTCGGAGAGAGAGTAGGCGGAGGAGTTCCATTAGATCTTTGGAGAGAGATAGGTGAGGAGGTGTTTGCCCATGGCGGCTGCGGTGAATTGATTTCTATTCCTTAATTTTTATTTTCTCCATCCAAGTTAAAAATTGTATTTATTTTAAATTGAAGAGCAGCAGGGCCAGCAGCACACGGTGACTAATCATTGCTTGTCTTCTGTACCCGGACGTGCCTTCCGCTATCTTGTTCACCATCGAATCTGAATTTAAATTCAACTACTACATGCGACATCATATGATCCTTCAAGAAAACACAGGAACCGGGGAATAGTTAAGGGCCAAAGGAGATCGGACGGGGTCACAGTATAAAGAAGAAGTTACATGGAGGAAGTGGCCGGACTGGGCTGCGGCGGTGGCCACAAAGTTAGACAACGACAACAAAACCCTCCATTCGATCTCCGGAGAGAGAGCAGGCGGAGGAGTTCCATTAGATATTTGGAGAGAGAATAGGTGAGGAGGTGTTTGTCCACGGCGGCTGCGGTGAATTGATTTCCGGCACATCTATTTTGACTGCTTAGTGTTTATTGTTAAGCTAATATTTCCGCTGCAACACGCGGGGAATCATCTAATTCTCCAAAATGCAGAAGTCCGCCACCAAGCTATTGCTTTGAAATTCTAGAAAGAGAAAAACATGAGGATTTTTAACAATGAACTCACCCTCCCAATTTATCTTTTTCAGACAATCAAGGATGATGGAAAAGGTTTGTGGATGCTCGCCAATGCGGAACACCTAGCAAAGATATTTTCATAGCTCTCCCATATTTTGCATATATTTTCCACCGTTTAAAGAAAGGTTCAAAATCAGAAATATAGGCCATGGAAAAGCTTACCTTGAGCGATCAAAAAATACGGGCGTGAATCATTGTTGAGTTCTTGTGCTCTGCTTGGTTGTTTGCTTGCCCCGGGCGCATCTATACTGGTACACATGCTAATTAGCTCACGTAACATACATCTTAACCTTAAAACTCAAAGAACCATAATATGAGTGCACTCATACCAGCAGAAAATCAAAATATTTTCTTAATTATACATAGGTACATTGTTTTTCTAAGGCTGTGTGCATTAGTTTGGTGCACATGCCGGAGTTTCAACCTTCTTCTCGGAGGAAGTCATAGTACCTTTGTCTATAAAAGAATATCGCAAGTTTATCTAAATTTAAATGTATCTCTATACTCTTCAATTTTATAAATATATCCGAATTTAGATAAATCTCGAACTTTTTTTATGGACCTCGGAGGGAGTATTATTGTTCTTATGTTGTGAAAAATAGTTATCTTTTTCATGATGAGCAAATAAGACTAATCTTGGTACATATATTTTCCACCGTTTAAAGAAAGGTTCAAAATCAGAAATATAGGCCATGGAAAAACTTACCTTGAGCAATGAAAAAAATACGGGCGTGAATCATTGTTGAGTTCGTGCTCTGCTAGCTTGGTTGTTTGCTTGCCCCGGGCGAATGTATACTGGTACACATGCTAATTAGCTCACGTAATATACATCTTAACCTTAAAACTCAAAGAACCATAATATGAGTGCAGTCATACCAGCAGCAAATCAAAATATTTTCTTATACATAGTTACATTGTTTTTCTAAGGCTGTGTGCATTAGTTTGGTGCACATGCCGGGGTTTCAACCTTCTTTTCGGAGAAAGTCATAGTACCTTTGTCTATAAAAGAATATCGCAAGTTTATCTAAATTTAAATGTATCTCTATACTCTTTAATATTATAAGTACATCCGAATTTAGATAAATCTCAAACTTTTTTTATGGACCTCGGAGGGAGTATTATTGTTCTTATGTTGTGAAAAATAGTTATCTTTTTCATGATTAGCAAATAAGACTAATTTTGGTACATACAGTCTACTAAGTAACTTGGGTTAATCTCAAGATGTAGCAACGTTTAATGATATGGGTTTTAATTATGTAAAAGCGACATATGTATAATTTGTTGTTTTGCACATGCATCCGATGCATATAAATCGTAGAGGCCACCAGTTAGTTGTACTAAATAGATAATAAATTATTGGATGTAATTATAGGCACCATGCTGAGATAAGCCGAGCGATTGAATGCATATAAGGAGCGGGTGAAAAATCAAGCTACCTATATTTTACAATGCACGACCTTCCGATTCTGTACCATAGGAGGCGGTTGGCTTGCCATATTATCTGTTATGGTATAGCTAGCTCATCAATATGATTAAAAATACGTGGCTCTTTGCGTACCTTATTTTTTCTTTAAGACTACGGACAGATTGCTGCTGCTGCCGCGCGCGGAATCCTCAAACGACGGGAGAGCAGAAGCAGCTTTCTCCGCATCATGTATTAGCGCCGTTGCACACACTAGTGGAAAACAGGCCTAATATCGCGGGTCGTATGACCCTTTTGTCGCGGGCGGCCAGGCGCGACAAGGGAGGCGCGACAAAAGGTCCACCTTTTGTCGCGGGTCTCTTACGACCCGCGATATAAGGTCCACCACGTGGCAGCCGCGGGGCGCGCAGGGGACAGACCCTTTTGTACCACCCGCGTCAAAAGGCCCTCTACGTGGCGGGCGCACAACGCTGCTGCTTTAGGGTTTGAGGGGTGCAGCACCCCCCCCACCCCCCCGCCACCTCATTTTTTCATTCGAAAATAAAAGTTGCATATATTTGTACGCTACTAGAAGTGGTACACGTTCATTCATATAATCGATCAAACAAATATTGGAAGCAAAAGTCGATTCCCTTTTACATGTAGATTCCCCTTACATATATATATATATATATATATATATATATATATATATATACATTTAGCTCACGATCGACAAGCGGTACTAACGACCGTCTATTTGGAGGGAGAGCTTCTATTTGGACTAAACAAGCCTTTGTTGTTTAGTACTTCTTTAACCAAAAGTCCCGCCAGTTCCTCCGCAATTCCTAGTAGGTGTTTCTTTGGTTGGAGTGTGTCCCGCATGTAGTCGACCTATATAGGAAAATGAGATGAGTATGACTATATCAATGTTGATAACAAAATATTGACGAAAATAAATAAAGTTGTGAATGTTATTGCTTACGTCGAATTTATTATTGTTACGCTTCTCGGTGGTTAACATGCGAATGGACTCGCAAACGTAGTATCCACATAGATTCGTCCCTTGTGGCTGCTGAGGGCACGGTACAGGAGTAAATGTTAGCTTCTCTGCTCAGGTACTCTGCTTATGATGGTTCTTGAAAGCGGTCCAAGCCCTGCCAAGCAAAAGAATGATTGAATGAGTGGATAATTAATTGATATCTCACAAAAGATATAGCGCGGCGATGAAGGAAATTACACTTGGAGCAACTTACGCAAGTCGCGGAACCCGTCCACGCCTCTACTCGGTGGGTCTCTTACTTCAACTATTCCCTTATCAACTTTAATGTCTAGTAGTATCCAAGTGGAAGCTGCACATATTATGTATATACGTCGGGAATTACACTTAACATCGAGTAAGAAAAAATCATTAATTGGATGTGCATAAAAGATCATTAAGACTCTCACTCGTAGTTGTAAGGAAACAATATTGAATCACAGAAATATTGCTCCCCCAAAAACCTGAGTAGGTTTCCCCCCGTTTCTTCGCGGTTATACTTTACCGTTTGAACATTTACTTTATCTGGGTCAACAAACCCAATATTGATAATATTGTGACTTTTGCATTCACTGATCTTCAGTCTGCATAGGAGAACACATAAGAAATAATGAGTATATGCAATGAAAACGAATATGAACTGAATGAAAATGAACTTATATGTAGTTAACAACTTACAAGCAATAGCAACTCATGAGAGATTTGTCGAGGGCATCTAAATTGAATAACTGCCGAGTTCATTTATCTCAATATGGATCTCCTCCTTTCGGTAGTAATATTCACGTGGTATATGCGCCACGATGAACCTTATGTTCTCCTTGCATGCATCAAGGTACCACTCGATGCAAATTCGGCATATGTGTTGGCAGTTTATGCAGCTGCTCTTTGCTTGACCAAGTCGGCCCCGTAGACAAATTGAGGAACTATATCAGCAGTGGAGTACTGCAGCATCTCGCTAGCAGACGGCAATTCCTCCACGGTAACGTCACGGGCAGCCGCTAGCTTTGCAGCCTTCTTCCATATCGAAACCACCCCGTTCCCGGTACAGCTTGGGAACATTGAACACTTTGAGTGTCGGGATCGATTGTTTGGGCTGATCTCCGAGGAGGGGAACTTCCTTTCCTTTTTTTCCTTTTGTCGTTTCCTTGGCCTTGAGGGGTGCAGTTGTTGAACTTGACTTCTTCTCGGCTGCACTTGTAGCTGATGATTTGCACTTGAGTGCTGGGATCGATTGTTTGGCCTATTCTCCGAGCAAGGGACCTCCCTTTCTTTTTTTGCCTTTTGTCGTTTGCTTGGGCGCCTTGAGGGGTGCACTTGTCTTCTTCCCGGTTGATGATTTGCTCGTGCTAGCACTATCCTTCTCCTTAGCCTTGTCATCCTCCTTCTTCTTAGCCTCGTCATCCTCCTTCTTCTTCTTAGCCTTCTCATCAATTACCCTCGCAAGGTGGCGTGTATAGTCATCCTTCTTCTCGTGTAAGTCATATTGCGATGGTGTGTTCAGAAAAGAAGTAGCATATGCTATTTGCTTCTCGGTGTATGGCTCTGGCGCTGGAGGTTTTGGCTTATGGAAATGATCATAGTTGTGTTTCGCAACAGCGGCCGCATTTTCCTCGACGGTAAGATCCCAAGCACGGGGGGAGGAACCTTTGAGTACTGTTGGGAGGGGCGACATCTTGCGGATAGGACTCTTGAAACGCTTCCGGTAGGGTGCATTCCGAGTCTTAGTGGGCGGAGGCGGTGGCGCTGGAGATGGAGATGGACTACGCGATGTCGTGGTCGACGTCGTACCCATGGGGTGATGGTGGCGACATGTGATCGGTAGGAGGAGGTGATGGTGGCCTGCGATCATGCTGGAGGAGGTGATGGTGACCTGCTCGGACGGCCGATACTAGGGGCTACCCAGCCTAGCAGCCTTGATGTTCTTCTTTTCCCGAGAGAATGATTTCTCCCAGCACCTCTCCGAGTGTAAGCCCCCATCACCTCCAGGGGATTTCGAGCTCCAATGACTCCCACGACGGTACAACTGAATCCACCCCGACACGAGCATAGCCAGCTGGAATCTCATTGCCATGCCATGTTGCCGGCTCACCTTCGGGTCCAAATGCGAGGTAAGACATAGCCGACCGCCACCTTAACGGACATGTTCCCGAACACCACAAGGAGATCACAAGGTGTTTGCTCCTTGATTCCATCCACGGGGTCGCCGGGACCGCCATCTATCATCCGTGTAGTAGGGGCCTCCGAGTCGGCCACGCTGTCTTGTCTCGTCGCCGAGATATGCCAGCGGTATTATCTGGCTGGCGCTGTCCTTTTAGTTCATTTATCTCCCGCTGCTGCTGCTGAATCTCCCACTGCTGCTGGTCAAGTTGGCGTTGGAACTCGGCCATCCGGTCATTCTGCACCTCCAGCTCACGTTTTTTAGCTCTCGCTCGGCTTCTATAAGTCTCCGCGTCGGCCGGAAACCCAAGCGACCACGGAACACTAGGGCCGAAGCCTCTTGTTCGTCCTCCCTTCTCAGGATTACCGAGGACAAGCGTCAGCAAGTCTTTCTCTCTATCGGGAACAAACTTTAGTTTTCCCTCCTTTATTTCTTTCGTCACTTTAATCCATTCTTCCCTGGGTACCCTAACCCTGCTGTCACTTTCAACAATGTTCCCTGTCTTCATATCATACTCACAACCATGCGCGAGGAACCAATTTCGAGCCCTAATGTCCCATCCTTCTCGCGTGGGTTCTGGAGTGATCCCATTCCGCTCCATCTCAGCCTCTTGTGCATCCCACTTAGGCATGGCTACTTCGTAGCCCCCTCGCCCCGTATGATGGTGATATTTCTTCTCGCTTGCATTCTTCTTGTTTATCTTGGACAGGTTCACAGCCTCCTCTGATTCTTTGTACTTCACAAATTCTTCCCAATTATGCTCCTGCTTCGCTAGGTAGTTTTCGAATACTGGAGTCTTATTCTCGGCCTTATAAGCTTTCCATAACCGGTTCTTGTACGCTCGGAAAAGTTCCCCCATCTTCTTAAGAGCCCATTTCTTCCCTAGCGCCCTCTGCTTGGCATTCTCAGAGTCCGATCCCAAATTTGGCAAAGTGAAATGTGACATGAGGTCGTCAAAAAGTGTGTTCTTGTACCTATCGGCAACCAGATCTTCGGACACATTCTTGGTCTTGTTCCATTCTCTAACAGTGATCGGGCTATGATCTCTAACCACAACTCCGCACTGATTCTTAAATGTCACTCCGACACTCGCGGGTGCCACGGGTTGGCCTTCGGTGATATAGCTTCAATGTTGAAGTGGTCTCTTTTGCTCGAGTCTCTTTGCCGGGCCTCGTTTCTCCAACTTATCTTCGGAGGCCTAAGAGAATAAAAATAAGTTAATTTATATACATATGTACATATAGAATTCCATTAATGCCTCAACTGATCGTATACCTCGTCATTACCGGTGCCGTCGGCTTCTCCATCACCGGAGCCGCCGGCTTCTCCATGATCACCGGAGCCGTCGGCTTCTCCATCACCGGAGCCGCCGGCTTCTCCATGATCACCGGAGCCGCCGGCTTCTCCATGATCACCGGAGCCGCCGGCTTCTCCATCACCATCGCGGATTATGTTCGCGAAAATGTCTTCTCGTTCCAAGTCCCGTTCGAATGGATCCATTGTTTACGCAAAAAATTAAATCGATAAGTACATGTTCTAACCCAAACCAAACCCTAACCCTAGCTAACCAAAAACTAACCTAACCCTAGAGGGAGAGAAGAGGGGAGTTGCGGCGTCGGTGGTTTCGCGAGAGGGAGAGAGAGGTGTTTGCGAGAGGGAGAGGGCTGGTGTCGGCGTCGGTTGTTCGCGAGAGGGAGAGAAGAGGGGAGTTGCGGCCTCGATGGTTTTCGCGAGAGGGAGAGAAGAGGGGAGTTGCGGCGTCGGTGATTTTCGCGAGAGGGAGAGAGATGTGTTTGCGAGAGGGAGAGGGCCGGTGTCGGCGTCGGTTGTTCGCGGAAGGGAGAGAAGAGGGGAGTTGCGGCGTCGATGGTTTTCGCGAGAGGGAGAGAAGAGAGGGAGTTGCGGCGTCGGTGATTTTCGCGAGAGGGAGAGAGATGTGTTTGCGAGAGGGAGAGGGCCGGTGTCGGCGTCGGTTGTTCGCGAGAAGGGAGAGAAGAGGGGAGTTGCGGCATCGATGGTTTTCGCGAGAGGGAGAGGGCCGGTCTCGGCGGGTGTTTGCGAGAGGGGTGTCGGCGGTTACAACAAAATTTAAAGTACAAATTTTTTACAAAAAAATTGAACTAACTAATTACAACAAAATTTGAACTAACTAATTATCTAACTACAAAATTTGTACAACAAAATTTAAACTAACATAGTAAAATGTCTATATACTAAAATACTTACAAAAAAATTGAACTACTAATTATCTAACTACAAAATTTATACAACAAAATTATCTAACTAATTATCTAACTACAAAATTTATACAACAAAATTATCTAACTAATTATCTAACTACAAAATTTATACAACAAAATTAACTAACTAACAAATTAACTAACTAATGAACTAACTAAGTCAAAAAAAAAGAGGGCCGGCCGGGGGCGCCGGCGCACACGGCGCGGTTGCTACCTGCGGAGGGGGCGCGGCGGCGCGGCGGCGGGGGCAGCACGGCACGAGGCGGCGCGGGGGCGGCAGATCGACGGCGGCCGGCGCGCGCGCGGTAGAGGGCGCGCGGTAGAGGGCGCGCGCGCGGCAGAGGGCGGCGCGCGGGGCAGAGGAGCTCGGCGGCGACAGCGCGGCAGAGGAGGTCGACGGCGGCGACGACGCGGCAGATCTCGACGGCGGCGACGGCGCACGGAAAAATCCGGCAGCCTGGCGGCGTGAAAATTGCTAAGTGCTGGCCTCCGTGTGTCGCGGGTAGGGGCTCCGCCCGCGGCGCTAGGTATTTATACCTAGCACCTTTTGTCGCGGGCCGTGGCTTGGCCCGCGATAAAGGCCCCTTTATCGCGGGTCGTGCTACCACCCGCGATAAAAGGGGGGGCCTTTTATCGCGGGCCGTGGCACGACCCGCGACAAAAGGGGGTGGGAGTGGATCCGCGTGAAGCGCATCCAACGGCTACGGCCGTTTGAATCCAACGGCCTGGAGCCGTTGGACGCGGATCAGGCCTGGAGCTGTTTTTTTCTGTTTTTTTCTTAATAAAAACTATTATTTCAATAACTTTTAAATGGTAACTCAAAAAGAAAAGTTTTATATATGAAAATTGATCAGAAAAATCCAATGAACATGAATATGACATCCATATAACTATTTGCATCTCGCATCATATGAAACGGATAGTCGTGTATGTTTCACCCCTGTGCACACCGCCGCCGTGCTACTCGTGTCGCGTCCCCGTGCCACGTGTCGCCACCGCTTCCACGTGCCTCGCCCCGCCGACGCCGGCGTGCGACGTGTAGCCACCGCTGGGGATTCCTCCGCTGCTCAGGCGTGAGCTCGAAATAGTAGTGGTTCGTGATGGCCATCTCGCGTGGCACACCTACAGGGATAGGAGGGACCGGTACGCCTCCGACGCTCAGCAACCAGCCGGTCGGGACGCGGTAGCCGGGCGGGCAGGGGTAGTTCGAGGCGCAAAGCGCCTCCGCCTCCGGGGTGTTAGACATACGATGGAAGCCATGGGAGAGAGTGATGAGGTTTGCGGATATGAGTCCAAGCCTACATATATATAGTGGAAAAATGGCGGGAATGCGGGAAGAAAATAGGCGGGAACGAAGAGGCGCGCGAAACTTTCATCCCGGGTGGAGGCTCAAACCGGGACAAAAGACGCGGGGAGGCTTATCTAGGAGGGTCTTATCGCGGGGGGATGATGTGCGGGTAACCTTTTGTCACGGTTGGTGGCTGCAACCGGGACTAAAGCTGTCGGCGAGGATAAGGATGTGTCGGTAACCTTTTGTCACGGTTGGTGGTTGCAACCGGGACTAAAGCTGTCGGCGGGATAAGGAAGCGTGGGTGGACGCACTGCTCGATGAGATAAAGCATGTAGCACACGACGCCTGTCGAAGGAACAAGACAAAGTAGAAGCGGTGCCGTGCCTATAAAAGGAGCATCAATACGCCTTGCCAAGCGGATCAACAAGCCAAGCACGGTTTCATTCCCATGGATGAAGGAAAGGGTTGGGAAATCTCCCGTGGCGCAGCTTCTCGAAGATGTCGTTGGTGCACACGCCCTACGGCATCTTCGGAAGCTGCTCCTCGGAAAAATTTCCCTGCAAGCCCGTGATTTCTTTTTCCCTCTAACAGTTTTGGGGAAAGGGTTCTCATTATTACATAAATGTAGAGATTGTCTTGGGAACTATATATGAAGAATACATTATTACATCGCCATGTAGTGTTGTGATCTTCTACGCCGTAGCTATGGAGAATCTTCATCATTTAGTAAGATGCTTGGGTCAATTTTCACCGTGAAGGGCGGAATTTCTTTAAACTTATTATAATCTTCTGACATGTCTGTCTTCTCATCCACTCCCACGATGTTTCTTTTCCCCGAAAGAACTATGTGGCGCTTTGGCTCCTCGATTGATGTATTCTTTTGTTGATTTCTTTTTCTTGATTTGCTAGACATGTCCTTCACGTAGAAAACTTGAGCCACCTCGCTGGCTAGGACAAATGGCTCGTCCAGGTACGCAAGATTGTTGGGATCCACTGTTATCATACCGTACTTATCGTCAATATGTATACCGCTGAGCTTCACCCATTTGCACCGAAACAAAGGGACCTTAAAAGTGGGACCATAGTCAAGTTCCCATATCTCCTCTATGTATCCATAATATGTGGTGGTCTGCCCATTCTCGTCTTTTGCATCGAAGCGGACACCGCTTGTTTTGGTTGGTGCTCTTTTTATCTTGGTCGATCGTGTAAAATGTATTACCATTTATCTCGTACCCTTGGAATGTACATATGTTTGAAGATGGTAACCTGGCCAACAAGTACAGCTGCTCCACAACAGATGGGTCATTAATGAGATGTCTTTGCAACCAACTGCCGAAGGTATTCATGTGTTCACGTGTAATCAAGGACTCGGGCTGGCCCGGGTTTATTTCTAGTAAAGCATTCTTATGTTTCTCGATGTACGGAGCCACCAAGATGGAATTGTATAGAACTGTGTAGTGTGCTTGATTGAAAGAAATCTTGTCCCTGCACACCCTTGATTTCCTTCCTAGTGTGCCTTTTCCAGTCAGCCTCCCCTCATACCGAGATTCAGGAACACCAATCGGCTTAATGTCAGGAAGAAAGTCAACACAAAACTCAATGACCTCCTCAGTTCCATAGCCCTTTGAGATACTTCCTTCCGGCCTAGCTCGGTTATGAACATATTTCTTTAAGACTCCCATGAACCTCTCGAAGGGGAACATATTGTGTAGAAATACGGGACCGAGAATTCTAATCTCTTCAACTAGGTGAACGAGGAGGTGCGTCATAATATTGAAGAAGGATGGTGGGAACAACAACTCGAAGGCGACAAGACATTCGACCACATCTTCCTGTAATCCGACAAAGTTTACTGGATCCATTACCTTCGAGAAATTGCGTTGAGGAATGCACATATCTTCACAATGGCTATTCGAACATTTTACGGTAGAAGTCCCCTCAATGCAACCGGAAGCAATTGTGTCATAAGCACGTGACGGTCATGGGACTTCGGGTTCTGGAATTTTTCTCCTTCATATTTACTATCCCCTTTATATTCGACGAGAAACCAGACGGAACCTTGATACTGAATAGGGCTTCAAAAAAGATCTCCTTTTCTTGTTTCGTAAGAGCGTAGCTGGCAGGCCCTACAAACTGCCCTGGATGATTGTCGTTTCGTCCTTTATGACGTTCCTGGTCCTCCCGTGCTTCTGCTGTATCTTTTGTCTTTCCATACACGCCCAGAAAACCTAGAATATTCACACAAATATTCTTGGTCAGGTGCATCACGTCGATTGCAGAGCGGACTTCCAGGACTTTCCAATATTCTAACTCCCAAAAAATAGATTTCTTCTTCCACATGGGCGCGTGTCCGTCAGCGTCTTTCGGAACAGGTTGACTGCCTGGACCCTTTCCAAAGATAACATTTAAATCCTTGACCATGTCAAATATATCAGCACCACTACGGGGGATAGGCTTCGGACGGCGGTCTGCCTCGCCATCGAAATGCTTGCCTTTTTTCCTTAAGGGATGCTTGCGCGGAAGGAAACGACGATTGAACGGGTACACAACTTTTCTGCTTTTTTCCAAATATTTACTTTTAGTCTCATCTAAACAGTGTGTGCATGCATTGTATCCTTTGTTCGTCTCGTCCTGAAATGTTACCGAGAGCAGGCCAATCATTGATGGTTACGAATAGCAACGCTCGTAGGTCAAATTCTTGCTCGGTGTGCTCATCCCACACACGTACACCTGGTTTGGCCCACAACTCCAAAAGTTCATCGACTAATGGCCTTAGGTACACGTCAATGTCGTTGCCCGGCTGCTTTGGGCCTTGGATAAGCACTGGCATCATAATGAACTTCCGCTTCATGCACAACCAAGGAGGAAGGTTGTAGATACATAGAGTCACGGGCCGAGTGCTGTGGCCGCAGCTCTGCTCCCCAAAAGGATTCATGCCATCCGTACTTAGACCAAAGTATAAGTTCCTTGCCTCACCCGCAAAATCCGGGAACTCTCTCCCGATGTTTCTCCACTTGCCGACCATCAGCGGGGTGCCTCAACATCGCGTCTTTCTTATGTTCTTCCATGTGCCATCGCAACAAGCTGGGCATGCTCTTTGTTTCTGAACAAACGTTTCAACCGTGGTATTATTGGAGCATACCACATCACCTTCGCAGGAACCCTCTTCCTGGGTGGCTCGCCCTCAACATCACCGGGGTCATCTTTTACGATCTTATACCGCAATGCACCACATATCGGACATTTATTCAAATTCTCGTACTTCTCACCGTGGTAGAGGATACGATCATTAATGCATGCATGTATCTTACGCACATCTAATCCTAGAGGGCGAGACAAGCTTCTTTGCTTCATATGTACCGACGGGCAATTCATTATTTCTTGGAAACAGACTTCTTTAATATTATCATCAATTTCTCAAATCCCGAGTCGATCACACCGACCCTCGCCTTCCATTTCAGCAATTCCAATATGCTACCCAACTTTCTATGCCCATCTTCACAACCTGGGTACAACAATTTGTGGTGGTCCTCTAACATCTTGTCGAACTGCAACCTCTCGCTTATCCGTGCCACGAGTCTCTTCTTGCATCGAAATGGCCCGACGAAGATCATCATCAACGGGATCATCGATGCCTGCTCTTCACCTCCTTCTTCTTCATTGTCGTCCATTGCGGTATCATCGCATTCAGAGAACATAGATCAGTACTGGTCATCATTATCTTCTTCTTCATCGCCGTCTTCCATCATAACCCCTTCTTCTCTGTGCTTGGTCCAAACATTATAGCTGGACATGAATCCAAACCGAAGCAGGTGGCTCTTAATGTCTCTTGAGCAAGAGTAATCCTTCTCGTTCTTACATTTTAGACATGGACAGCACATAAAACCTTGCTTCGACTTGTTGGCCTCGGCCACAAGCGAGGAAAGAATTCACGCCCTCTCCGAAAGCGGGGCACATCGGTTACCGTACATCCATGGATGACTCATCCGCATCATAAGTACAATTATATATGTATCAGATGCAATCACCTTTCTAAAATTAGTATTGTACGAACTATGTATATATATATATACGAGAAAATAGTGGCTAACCTTTTAGGATCGAAAAGAGGCGAAATCTTATCAAATAAAATCAAGTGGCATCCCTCTTACAAGCATTCCATCAAACACCTCTTGTGCACATGTAGAAAAAATGAGCTAGCATACACCTCCACCTTCACCACCAAGGAAAAAATGAGGTGGGGGGCTGGCTGCATGTCTATATATAGCCATGGCCCTTTGGTCGCGGGCCGTATTACGACCCGCGACAAAAGGGGTGCCGACAGGAAGCCCCAGCACTCAGACACCTTTTGTCGCGGGTCGAGATACGGCCCGCGACAAAAGGGCGCGACAAAAAGCCCTGCCCGCTCCACATGGTTTCTGGGCGACGTGGCCAGGCCATTTGTCGCGGGTGCAGGCGCGCCCGCGACAAAAGGCTCCCACGAAAGCTCTGTTTTCCACTAGTGACAAACAATTGAAAGCAGTTGGGGATGTAGGTAGAGCTGCCAGATTAATTGCCCGGTGAGATTGGAAAAGAGGCGGCGACGACTGGAGGGGTCACGCGGGTTGAACGCAGCTGTTGTTGCCATCCAGCGGTTGTAGATTAATCGTGCGTTAATTAAATGGTCAATATTTTCTAACCTCTCCGTTGCAAAAAAAAATCTAACCTCTAGAATTACTGTAGAGCCTCCTAGGGAGTCTCCAATTAGTAAATATAAGATATAAGATTTTATATCGGTATTTGTGATTTATTGCACATGTAGTTGATACAAATTGTTTTCCAATTAGTCAGAATTTTTTCTTACGCGTGATTGCAATTTTATTCCACCGTGCAAACTTTTTTGTTCGACTGGATTTGTTTTCTTGTTACACACATAGATGTCACTTATTTCTTAACGGTGCTCAATTTCTTGTCACATTTGTAGTCATGTTTTTACAAGTTAGTCTGCAATTTTGTTCCTGCTTGTTCCACTTAATATAAATTTTGTTTCACCTATAGATTTGTTCCTAGCACGCTGAAGTTTTGTTTCTCGCGTAGATTTAATTTATTCCTGACAGCTATGTTAGATATATGTATACAGGTTGTCTTTATAACTTTTCTAGTATACCGTATGACATGTATACGGATACAGATCTTGTACAAACTCTATGCCTATATTAACACGTAACTGTACTGAGGCCAAGGTACGTTCCACGCCCCCACAACTTTGTCATGGTATCAAAGCCCCTCTCTTCCGTGACCTAGCTGCCAATATCACGCCGCCGCCGTTGTGTCCAGCCGCCGCCGCTGCGCCAAGTCTCGTTGCCGCCGTGCAGATTCCTGCCGTCGCCACCGCAAACACACACATACAAGCCAAGACAAGCCAAAACCTACCGCCGCCTCTCAAGCCGCCGCCGCCATAAACCCTAGATCAAACCAGAGCCAAAACATAGAAGACAAGAAATTCGTCGCCACCACAGCTCCTTTGCCGCCGCCGCCTAAACCCTGAGATCGTCAAACCACTTCTGCACCGATGGCTTCCTCTTCCGCCACGGTTATCGCTGCAGCTCTTGGAGCTCCTCCCACGCAGCTGTTGACGCGGGAGAAGGTCCTCGTCTGGAAAGCGCTCGTGATCCGTGCGCTCCGGGGTGCCTGTGTCCTTGATCTTGTTGAAGGTCGTGACCAAGCTCTAGTGGAAACTCTTGACGTCGAAGATGCTAACAAGCGGAAGACTACAATCATCAATCCTGCTTATGCGACTTGGATTGCCCGAGACCAACAGGTCCTACGTTGGCTCGTTCACGCCCTGTCACCTGATGTCCTCGCACATGTTGTCGGGCTTGAGTCCTCCGCTGAGAAGTGGACTGCCATCAACGCCCATGTTTCTGCCTCATCGAAGTCCAGGTTGCAACATCTGCGCACTGCCCTGGTTGAAACCAAGAAAGGCGACATGACAGCCGACAAGTTTTTCTCGAAGATGAAAGCCATTGCTCAAGAACTCGCTGCTGCTGGGAAGCCCGTAGATGATGACGAACTGATCTGGTATGTGCTGAAGAACCTTGGTGGCACCTACAACAATCTCATCACCGCAGTCCGTGCAAACCCCAATACCACCCTCTCAGATCTGTTTAGCCAAGTACAAGCCTTTGATCGCATGCACAAAATTGAAGAACCGGACACCTTCACTTCCTCTGCTAGTTTGGCTCGCCATGGAGGTGGTACTCTGTCTCGTGGATAGGATCGTGATCGCCAGGATCGTTGGCGTGATGACCGTGATCACCAGGATCGTTGGCGTGATGACCGTGATCGCCAGGATCGTTGGTGTGATGATCGCCCTCGCCGTCGTGATGATGATGGGCGTGGGCGGGGTGAAGGTGGTCACCGTGGTGGCTACCAAGGACGTGGTGATGGTGGAGACTATCATGATCGCCGCCGTGATGACAATGGTGGGCGTCATAGAGACCGTCAGCCCACGTGTTATGTGGACACAACCTGTCAGATTTGTGACATCCATGGTCACCCTGCAAAAGATTGTTGGTGGCGTTATGGTGATGATCGTCGTGATGATCGGCGCGATAATGGTGACCGCGGACACAAGGAAACTCACAAGGATGTTGTAACATCCCAAATTTTAAAACAAAGAAGAAAATGAATTTCAGTTTTCTAAAATTTGGAACCAACAAAAACTTTATTTTTATAAGTCAAGATGCATAGTGCTTATGCATGTATGAGTTGATCTTGGCCATGATTGTTTAATTAATGTTTTGAACATGATCCTAAACCATAAACCATGCCCATTGAAGTCAAAGAGGAATAACTAAGAAAAAGAGAAAATGCAAATAGCTTCATATATGAGGCTATGGCTATTTTTGTAAAACTTTAACCTAGGACCTTCTACCTTGTGTCAATGATTGGAAAAAATTAATAAACCCTATCTAGTGCTTAACAAATCAAATCCAAGGTGAAACAAAAGAAAATAAAAAAATGTCCATAGAGGTATATGAGAGTAATGGCCAAATTGCCAATTTCAGCCTAAACCCTAATTCTTGGTTTGAAATGATGAAACACCAATCTAAACTCAATTAGTACATAAGAACATAACACAACACCACTTGGTTAAAAGAAAATCAAAGAAAAATAAAAAGAAAATGAAAACCCCAAAGTGCATGAGGTAATGGTCAAATTTGCCATTTTTAACCTCATACCCACTTTGAGCCCTTGTATCAAGAAATTCTCAAACCAAAACCCTCTCAACTCTTTGCACCTCATCCAAGACCTCATCAGGATGAACATTTTTTGTGTTGACCACATTGACCAAATCATTGACCATTGCTCACAATAGTCAAGCCAAATTGCCACTTTAACACAAATTCTAGATTCCCCCAAATTATAAATTTTTCACAAATCATTTCCAAATCCCAAACCAATGCCACCCATTGCTGCCAAATATCATTTATAACTCATCCATGAATAAACCTATCAAAATTTACCCACACATGAGGTTTTTTACATGAGAATCCACTTTTTACATAGAAGTACACCTACTCCAACCACTATGTACCACCACCCTTTTTTCAACCTTGAGCTCATCAATAGTGTCGCTAGTACCACAACCACCCTCATGACATCACCTAACCTTGACATCATCACCATGAACCAAGACAAGCCTAGTACATGGCCTATGTCACACACACTTTTGCTGTAGTCAAATGTGACAACCCTAGACCTCTCTCACCATGCTCACCATGTCTAGGAGATGTCTGTCACTCCCCTGAACACTACCATATCAGAGTTGACCCAAGGAACCCACTTGCACCACCCAATGCCACACCATGTCATCCTCATGATCACCACCATGTCATTACCTACCCCTGATCTTTTACCTCTCTTTCACCTTGTCACACACCTTGCCCTTGACCCTTTACAACTACTAGACACGACAATGGGACAAGGAGAGCAAGTGGTGGGCTAAAACACTCATGCCATTGCCAATAGTCACCAACCCGTGGATACCACCCTCTCCCCGCGTGCACACAGCAAACCAACACGTCCCCCTGCGCCACCAGTACCTCCTCACTCCCACACACAAGCCAAACATGGCCATGGGCTCGCACGCGCGCCAGGACGGCGACACGACGCGATGCCCACAAGGACGCCGACGTCGGCCTCGTCCTCGTATGCCACACGACGCCAGCAAGCAAGCCACTATGCACACGTGTTCTCCTACTCCTTACCTCACTCTCTGACGCCAAAGCCACGCCGGAGAGCCCTGCACACGACGTGCACCGTGACGTCGCCGCCATGACCACCACCTCGCGTTCTCTCCCCTGAACCCTATATAAGCCGTGCCCCTGCCCTTGGACATCACCACAGCACCTCGCCGCATCCATCTCTCCCTCCTAGAGCCTCTCCTCCTCCCTCCTCGCAGCTCCCCGGAGCTAGAAGCTCGCCGGCGGCATCACCTAAAGCCGCACCATTTTTCACCACCATAGCCACCGAGCCCTACACCACTTTGAAGCCCTCGAAAAACCCCGTCGAACAAGCCCAACCCCGCCGTGATCCGAGCCTCGAGGTGAGAGATCTTGGACCCGCAAGGTCCCTGTGTCGCGGGGTAGACGAAGGCCCAGGGCCGTTGGATCTTGATCCGACGCTCTGCGCGCCCCGCGCGCCGGCCACGTGCATGCGCCATGCACGCCAGGCCCGGGCAGAAGCTGGGCCGGCCCAGTTCGCTTCCCGCACAGCGTTTGAATTCAAATCGGTTTATTTATTTTCTGTTATTTTTACTTACTGATGCTTTGCTAGAAATTCAATATCTCCCAATATACTCGACCAAATTTGACAAATTTTATATATTTGGAAATCTTATGAAAAGCTCTATCCAACCACACTGGATTCAAATCAATATCTGTTGTAGAATTTGAATAGTAAAAATAACAAGACAGAGAGTTTTCAGAATTCAAATAAATTTATAAAATCAACCATGATGAATTTTGAGGTGATTCAAATTCTCATAATTCACATTTCAAATACTCTAATTTTTTATGTAAAAATATGATAGGGTTGCTTCATATGATCATGGGATAGAATCAAAAATTGGCTATGTAGTCACTACTAGCCCATTTAAATTATTTTCAAATTTAGAATTTTAAATCTATGAGGTGTAGCACCTCAGTTAAATCAGCTTCCCAAGTTGTATGAAGTAATGTGATGACCCTTATTGCATGGTCTCATATTAGCTCACTTGAGGATCTTAAATCAAAGTAGGATTTAAATTGCATGAGGTATAGTACCTCATTTAAATCATTTTTCTCAAATGATAAATGTGAAGTGTTGACCTTGGTCAACATGTACTCATACCTTATTATTTGTGGAGATTAAAGATTAACAAGATTCAATGAGAGGAAATTATTTCTCCAAAGAAAATAAAAAAGAAACTCTAATCCCTATTTCAATAATAGGAACTTATTTTCCAAACACTAAAGAAGAAAAACCTAGTGTGATGTTAAGTGATGATTGGGATGATGATAGATCATCTTGTGTGAGCCATTAAGGCTACTTAGTCTACTTAAGTATGTTTGGTGATTGTATCCTCGTATTCATTTATAGACGCTAGTACCGGAGACTATCAAGAGGAGGAGGTCTACCCTAAAGAAGAGGAAGAGAACTTTGATCACTTCACCAATCAAGGCAAGCTAGACTAATGCAAGCTATGTTGTTGCAAGCTAATATTCTTGCAAGTTACCCAAGTGCAAAGCTCTACTAGAGCAAGGCACCACTACATCATACTTTATGTTTAATGATCATATCCCAAGATTTCACCTTACCAATTTTTGAGTTTTGTTTATCAAAGTTTACTTTTTGGTTCATGATTCACTTGGTCTAGACATAGAGAGTAGCACAAGAACATCAAAGTTAGCCTAAAGCAATACAAGCTAGTTAGCACCCCTCATGACTAGTTGCTAGTGCTAAACAAATAAAATTGACTACTCTAGATGGGAACATGTGAAATGAAATCACTTTGAAAACCTTAGAATGTTGAGTCATTCTACTGAAAGTTTTGAAGGTGAATATGACTTGTGAATGACATGGTGAATGTTTTCAAAAAAACTGATGGTTGGGTTCGGATGCGATACCATTCCAATATTACAAGTACCCCCACAATACTTGATATGGGTAGGGCTTAACTGGAAGTTTATGTATCTTAGTATGGGTTCCCTCTAAACAAGCGTCCTAGGGGTTATGCCGAGGCTATCTCCGTTGAAAGTGAAATGATGTGAATTGATGTGAAATGAGGTGAATGTCCGGCCCAAGCCTCGTGCGGTTCCTGTGCCGACGGTTTGTCTTCACTGGGAGGCCAAGCTCATGGGGAGAGGTGCCTATACTAGGGTATGTAAGTGAAAGTTTATGGTTGCTAGTCCGCACACGGACTGTGATAAATCAGGGCCAGTTAACCCTGACGGGTTATTGTAAATGTTGTGGCACAAGTGTACGACTTCTGCAGAGTGTAGAACTATTCGAATAGCCGCGTCCACGGTTAAGGACGGTTGGAAACGCCATACTGTTCCGTCATCAGATCATTTTCAAAAATGTGACATGTGACATGTGACTTGAACTTGAAAGGTGAATGGTGACTTTGACTTGAATCACAACAGAGTTGTGGGAATGACACTAATGTTTCCACATGAATTAGTTAGCAACTGAAGAGTCTTTTACTAAATGCTTATGAAATAAAATTGGCTTTATGCAAATAAACCTAGAGCTCAGCATCCCCTTAATAAAATGGATAGTACTAACACTAGTATTAGTTTGCAAGTACTTTAAAGTACTCATGGCTTTGTTCCTGGCTATTCAAATTGCCAGACTATGGAGAAGAACAGCAGTACGAGGAAGATGAACAGCAGGACGTCTACGACAACTAGGACTGCTCCTGACGTCAAAAGTTGCCTGTGGAACAGATGGACCGCAACCGCTATTTTGCTTCTGCTATGTGTTTTGTAATAGGATCTCTAGATCCACTATGTTGTATTAAGACTGGATCATGTGATCCTTTGATGTAAGACAATTATGGTATGTAATGAATGATGTGTTGTGATATCAATCTATTATGTCTCGCAAAAACAATATTCTTGGGATTGCGATGTATGGCATAATAGGCATCTGGACTTTAAAAACCGGGTGTTGACAGATGCCAACTTTGCCTCTCATGGAGTAGACACCAATTGGTATTATGATACAGGAGCCACCGACCACATCACTGGTGAGCTGAACAAGCTCTCCGCTCATGATGCTTACCATGGTCAAGATCAGGTCCGAACCGCTGAAGGAAAAGGTATGCATATTAGTCACATTGGCCATTCATTTTTATGCACTCCTCATACATCTTTCAATCTCAATGGTATCCTCCATGTGCCTAGTGCTTCCAAAAATCTTGTATCTGTTCATTGATTTACCCTTGATAATCATGTCTTTATTGAGTTCCATCCTTTCTTTTTTGTGATTAAGGACCAGAAAAATCGACACATTCTGTTTAGAGGTCCTTGCTATGGAGGATTATATCCCTTGATGCCTATCTCTACTGCGCCCTCCAAGCATGCATACATCACAATAAAGTCGTCTTCATCGACATGGCATCGCCGCTTAGGACATCCCTCTTCATTTGTGGTTCAACAAGTTCTTAGGACAAATAAAATAGCTTACACCCCAGAGAGTACTCCATATGTTTGTGATTCTTGTCAGTTAGCAAAGAGTCACCAGTTGCCATATCCTACATCTAGTAGTAGATCTACTGTTCCCTTAGAACAAATTTTCTCTGATGTATGGGGTCCTGCACCTCCCACTTCTGGGAAACATTTATACTATGTAAGCTTTATTGATAATTTTAGTAAATTCACTTGGATTTATTTGCTCAAAAGTCGTGCTGATGTCTAGCAAGCTTTCCTTAATTTTCAACAATATGTTGAGCGCAAGTTTATTGCTAGAAAAATTGTAACTATGCAAACTGACTGGGGGGTGAGTATGAAAAACTAAATGAATCCTTTCAAAAAGTTGGCATCACCCACCATGTTTCAATCCCACATGCTCACCAACAAAATGGCTCCGCTGAAAGAAAACACAGATATATAGTTGAAGTAGGGCTTGCCTTACTTGCCGATGCCTCTATGGCTCTCAAGTACTAGGATGAAGATTTCCTTACTGCCAAATTCCTCATTAATCTGCTTCCTAGCAAAGTCATTGATCTTCAAACTCCTGCTGACCATCTTCTCCATATTAAACCAAACTATGATGCCCTTCGTATTTTTAATTGCGCATGCTGGCCTAACCTTCGTCCCTACAACACTCGCAAGTTAGCTTTTCGCTCCGCACGTTGTTTGTTCCATGGGTATAGTCCCCTACATAAGGGTGTGAAGTGCCTTACATGTCTACTGGACGTGTCTATATCTCTAGAGATGTTGTCTTCGATGAAAATGTGTTCCCCTTTGCCTCCTGATGTCTACGTGTGCTTCTATTCTTGTAGACATTGTTGGGCCTCCAAGAGCAGAGGTTTGTAGAACAGCAGCAAGTTTCCCTTAAGTGAATCACCCAAGGTTTATCGAACTCGGGGAGGTAGAGGTCAAAGATAGTCCTCTCAAGCAACCCTGCAATTAAGATACAAGAAGTCTCTCCTGTCCCCAACACACCTAATACAATTGTCAGATGTATAGGTGCACTAGTTCGGCGAAGAGATAGTAAAACACTGGTGGTATAGATGGTGGTAAACAGTAATTGCGATATGAAGTAAATATTACAGCAAGCGAACATATAGCAGAACTTGTTGGAAACGGTGTTTCAATGCTTAGAAACAAGGCCTAGGGATCATACATTCACTAGTGGACACTCTCAACAATGCAATCATAATTGAATTTAAATATAAGCACTTCACTATGCTATTCTGAATTACTCTCTGGCTGGATAACGAACACTAATTCACCATGTAGGGATGCAAAGCAAACCTTAAAGATGTATTCCCAAGTACTAATAAACACCCCACGCTGTCACTTTGAGCATTCATAGGAGGTACTAACACACCACAATTTCATAGAGACATCCAACTCAAATCATAACCCAGTGAACAAGTATTCTGTGAAATATAGCCTAAGAGACCCACACGGTGCACACACTGTCACCTTTACACACGTGGGACAAGGAGTCTTCGGAGATCACATAAGTAAAATCCACTTGAATAACATAACTACATCTAGATTACAAAGCTTATCATATGGATCTCAATCATGCAAGGAAATTCATGAGATCATTGTATTGAAGTACGACAGAGAGATTAACCACATAGCTACCGGTACAGCCCTTAGCCTCGAGGGAGAACTACTCCCTCCTCATCATGGGAGACAGGAGCGTTGATGGAGATGGCGGTGGTGTCGATGGAGATTCCTTCCGGGGGCAATTCCCCGTCCCGCCGGCGTGCCGGAACAGAGACTTCTATCCCCCGAATCTTGGCTTCGCGATGCCGGCGGCTATGGAACTTTTCTCGTATCGTGGCTTATATTTTTAGGGTTTTCACGTCAGGGAGACTTTATACGCGAAAGGGCGGCGTCGGAGGGGCACCAGGGTGCCCTCACCACCAGGTGGCGCGGCCAGGAGTGGGCCCGCGCCCAGGTGTGGTGTGGGGGCCCCCTGGCCCATCTCTGGCCCCTCTTCGGTGCTCTGGAAGCTTCCCGGGAAAATAAGGTTCGGGCGTTGATTTCTTCCAATCCGAGAATATTTCCTTTGTAGGATTTTCGGAACCAAAAACAACGAAAACAGAGAGCGGCACTTCGGCATCTTGTTAATAGGTTAGTTCCGGAAAATGCATAAAAACGATATAAAGTGTGAACAAAACATGTAGGTATTGTCATAAAACTAGCATGGAACATCAGAAATTATAGATATGTTGGAGACGTATCTGATACGTCTCCGACGTATCGATAATTTCTTATGTTCCATGCTACATTATTGATGATATCTACATGTTTTATACACATTATATGTCGTATTTACGCATTTTCCGGCACTAACCTATTAACAAGATGCCGAAGAGCCGCTTGATGTTTTCTCGCGTTTTTGGTTTCGAAAATCCTAGTAAGGAAATATTCTCGGAATTGGACGAAATCAACGCCCGGGGTCCTATTTTTGCACGAAGCTTCCGAAGCGCGAAGGGGAAAGGAAGTGGGGCCACGAGGCGCCGCCACACTAGGGCGGCGCGGGCCAGGCCCTGGCCGCGTGGCCCTAGCGTGTGGGGCCCTTGTGTGGCCCCCGCGTTGCCCTTCCGCCTACTTAAAGCCTCCGTCGCGAAACCCCCAGTACCGAGAGCCACGATACGGAAAACCTTCCAGAGACGCCGCCGCCGCGAATCCCATCTCGGGGGATTTAGGAGATCGCCTCCGGCACCCTGCCGGAGAGGGGAATCATCTCCCGGAGGACTCTTCATCGCCATGATCGCCTCCGGAGTGATGAGTGAGTAGTTCACCCCTGGACTATGGGTCCATAGCGGTAGCTAGATGGTCGTCTTCTCCTTATGTGCTTCATTGTTGGATCTTGTGAGCTGCCTAACATGATCAAGATCATCTATCCGTAATACTATATGTTGTGTTTGTCGGGATCCGATGGATAGAGAATACTATGTTATGGTGATTATCAATCTATTATTTATGTGTTGTTTATGATCTTGCATGCTCTCCGTTATTAGTAGAGGCTCTGGCCAAGTTTTTGCTCTTAACTCCAAGAGGGAGTATTTATGCTCGATAGTGGGTTCATGCCTCCATTGATATCTGGGACAGTGACAGAAAGTTCTAAGGTTGTGGATGTGTTGTTGCCACTAGGGATATAACATTGATGCTATGTCTAAGGATGTAGTTGTTGATTACATTACGCACCATACTTAATGCAATTGTCTATTGCTTGCAACTTAATACTGGAAGGGGTTCGGATGATAACTCGAAGGTGGACTTTTTAGGCATAGATGCATGCTGGATGGCGGTCTATGTACTTTGTCGTAATGCCCAATTAAATCTCACTATATTTATCATATCATGTATATGCATTGTTACGCCCTTTTCTATTTGTCAATTGCCCGACTGTAATTTGTTCACCCAACATGCTTTTATCTTATGGGAGAGACACCTCTAGTGAACTGTGGACCCCGGTCCTATTCTTGACATCGCATACAATCTACTGCAATACTTGTTTTACTGTTTTCTTCGCAAACAATCATCTTCCACACAATACGGTTAATCCTTTGTTACAGCCAAGCCGGTGAGATTGACAACCTCACCGTTTCGTTGGGGCAAAGTACTTCGGTTGTGTTGTGCGGGTTCCACGTTGGCGCCGGAATCCTCGGTGTTGCGCCGCATCACATTTCGCCACCATCAACCTTCAACGTGCTTCTTGACTCCTACTGGTCCGATTAAACCTTGGTTTCTTACTGAGGGAAACTTGCCACTGTGCGCATCATACCTTCCTCTTGGGGTTCCCAACGGACGTGTACATCTACGCGCATCAAGCAAATTTCTGGCGCCGTTGCCGGGGAGATCAAGACACGCTGCAAGGGGAGTCTCCACTTCCCAATCTCTTTACTTTGTTTTTGTCTTGCTTTATTTTATTTACTACTTTGTTTGCTGCACCTAAACAAAACACAAAAAAATTAGTTGCTAGTTTTACTTTATTTATTGTCTTGCTCTCTATATCAAAAACACAAAAAAATTAGTTACTTGCATTTAGTTTATCTAATTTGCTTTATTTACTGTTGCTAAAATGAATACCCCTGAAAATACTAAGTTGTGTGACTTCACAAACACAAATAATAATGATTTCCTATGCACACCTATTGCTCCACCTGCCACCACAGCAGAATTCTTTGAAATTAAACCTGCTTTACTGAACCTTGTTATGAGAGAGCAATTTTCTGGTGTTAGTTCTGATGATGCTTGCTTGCCCATCTCAATAATTTTGTTGAACTTTGTGAAATGCAAAAATATAAGGATGTAGATGGTGATATTATTAAATTGAAATTGTTTCCTTTCTCATTAAGAGGAAGAGCTAAAGATTGGTTGCTATCTTTGCCTAAGAATAGTATTGATTCATGGACTAAATGTAAGGATGCTTTTATTGGTAGATATTATCCTCCCGCTAAAATTATATCTTTGAGAAGTAGCATAATGAATTTTAAGCAATTAGATACTGAACATGTTGCTCAAGCATGGGAGAGAATGAAATCTTTGGTAAAGAATTGCCCAACCCATGGACTGACTACTTGGATGATCATCCAAACCTTCTATGCATGACTAAATTTTTCTTCGCGGAATTTATTAGATTCAGCTGCTGGAGGTACCTTTATGTCCATCACTTTGGGGGCGGCTACAAAGCTTCTTGATGATATGATGATAAATTACTCTGAATGGCACACGGAAAGAGCTCCACAAGGTAAGAAGGTAAATTCTGTTGAAGAAACCTCTTCCTTGAGTGATAAGATTGATGTTATTATGTCTATGCTTGTGAATGGTAGATCTAATGTTGATCCAAATAATGTTCCTTTAGCTTCATTGGTTGCTCAAGAAGAAAATGTTGATCTGAATTTCATTAAAAATAATAATTTCAACAACAATGCTTGTAGGAACAACTCTGGTAATAACTATAGGCCATATCCTGTTAGTGGTAATGATTATGGTAATTCTTATGGTAGATATGAGGAAAAGATGCTAGAAATTGAAAGATCCACTAAAAACTTTATGCAATCACAATATGAGCAAAATCAATTGTTTACTAAAGCTATGAATGAACAATCTACCTTGTTGAAAAATATAGGAAATCAACTTGAAAACTTGAATAGGGAGATTTCTGGTCTGCAAACTAAAATTTCAAATGCTGAAACCCGAATCTCATACATGTCCGCATCACAATCCTCTTTAATTAATAAAATGGCTGCTAAACCTGATGATATTGATAATAAGATTACTACTACAGCAAATGCCATCCAAGTTAGAATTAATGATAATATTAGATTGTTGGCTGAATTGCATGCTAGGTGGGATAGAGAAGAAAAAGAGAAACTTGTTAAAGAGAATAATGTAGCTAAAGTATGGACTATTACCACCACTAGTAATGTTGATTCTTCACATGTTACTGCACCTCCTACTATCAATGGTAAAATAATTGGTGTTGGCAATGTTTCTACTCCTAGTGCAAAGCGTACAAAACTGCACTGAAATCTTTGAAACTGCTGTTTGTGATAAAACTGCTGAAATTTTTCAAAATATTGGTAACAATGATTCCATTGCTGTAGAACATAATGGTTTAGACTTTGATGATTGTCATATTACTGAAGTTATAAAGTTCTTACAAAAACTTGCTAAAAGTCCTAATGCTAGTGCTATAAATTTAGCCTTTACAAAACATATTACAAATGCTCTCATAAAAGCTAGAGAAGAGAAACTAAAACTTGAAACTTCTATTCCTAGAAAGTTAGAAGATGGTTGGGAGCCCATCATTAAAATGAAATTCAATGACTTTGAATGTAATGCTTTATGTGATCTTGGTGCAAGTATTTATGTTATGCCTAAAAAGATTTATGATATGCTTGACTTGCCACCATTGAAGAATTGTTATTTGGATGTTAATCTTGCCGATAATGTTAAAAAGAAACTTTTGGGGAGGATTGATAATGTGCGCATTACGGTTAACAATAACCTTGTCCCCGTTGATTTTGTTGTCTTGGATATCGAATGCAATGCATCTTGTCCTATTGTGTTGGGAAGACCTTTTCTTCGAACCGTTGGTGCTGTTATTGATATGAGGGAAGGTAATATTAAATATAAATTTCCTCTCAAGAAAGGTATGGAACACTTCCCTAGAAAGATAATGAAGTTTCCTTTTGATTCTATTATTAGAACAAGTTATGATGTTGATGCTTCTACTCTTGATAATACTTGATTTACACTTTCTGCGCCTAGCTGAAAGGCGTTAAAGAAAAGCGCTTATGGGAGACAACCCATGTTTTTAGTACAGTATTTTGTTTTATATTTGAGTCTTGGAAGTTGTTTACTACTGTAGCAACCTCTCCTTATCATGTTTTTGTGCCAAGTAAAGTTTCTATGTTAAAGTTGATGTTATATTTGGGATCGCTGCGCAGAATCAGCATTGCTGTCTGTCACGAATTCTGGCACAAGTCTCTGTAGAAAATTCGAAAAAATCTGCAAAATTACAAGCGTGATCCTCAGATATGTACGCAACTTTCATTAATTTTGAGTTTTTCCATTTGAGCAATTCTAGTGCACCTTTCAGGTTCATCTTTACGGACTGTTTTGTTTTTGACAGATTCTGCCTTTTATTTCGCATTGCCGTATTTGCTATGTTGGATGAATTTCTTTGATCCACTAATGTCCAGTAGCTTTGTGCAATGTCCAGAAGTGTTAAGAATGATTGTGTCACCTCTGAATATGTGAATTTTTAATTGTGCACTAACCCTCTAATGAGTTTGCTTGAAGTTTGGTGTGAAGGAAGTTTTCAAGGGTCAAGAGAGGAGTATGATATACTATGATCAAGAGGAGTGAAAGCTCTAAGCTTGGGGATGCCCCCGTGGTTCATCCCTGCATATTTTAAGAAGACTCAAGCGTCTAAGCTTGGGGATGCCCAAGGCATCCCCTTCTTCATCGACAACATCATCGGGTTCCTCCCCGAAACTATATTTTTATTCAGTCACATCTTGTGTTCTTTACTTGGAGCGTCGGTTTGTTTTGTTTTTGTTTTTGTTTGAATAAAATGGATCCTAGCATTCACTGTGTGGGAGAGAGAAATGCTCCGCTGTTGCATATGGACAAATATGTCCTTAGGCTTTACTCATAATATTCAAGGCGAAGGTTGAAACTTCTTCGTTAAATTGTTATATGGTTGGAATCGGGAAATGCTACATGTAGTATTTCTAAAATGTTTTGGATAATGTGATACTTGGCAATTGTTGTGCTCATGTTTAAGCTCTTGCATCATACACTTTGCACCCATTAATGAAGAAATACATAGAGCTTGCTAAAATTTGGTTTGCATATTTGGTCTCTCTAAGGTCTAGATAATTTCTAGTATTGAGTTTTGAACAACAAGGAAGACGGTGTAGAGTCTTATAATGTTTACAATATGTATTTTATGTGAGTTTTGCTGCACCGGTTCATCCTTGAGTTTGCTTCAAATAACCTTGCTAGCCTAAACCTTGTATCGAGAGGGAATACTTCTCATGCATCCAAAATCCTTGAGCCAACCACTATGCCATTTGTGTCCACCATACCTACCTACTACATGGTATTTCTCCGCCATTCCAAAGTAAATTGGTTGAGTGCTACCTTTAAAATTCCATCATTCGCCTTTGCAATATATAGCTCATGGGACAAAATAGCCTTAAAAAAGTATTGTGGTATTGAATATGTACTTATGCACTTTATCTCTTATTAAGTTGCTTGTTGTGCGATAACCATGCTTCTGGGACGCCATCAACTATTCTTTGTTGAATATCATGTGAGTTGCTATGCATGTCCGTCTTGTCTGAAGTAAGAGAGATCTACCACCTTAATGGTTGGAGCATGCATATTGTTAGAGAAGAACATTGGGCCGCTAACTAAAGCCATGAATCATGGTGGAAGTTTCAGTTTTGGACA
>NC_061511.1:199828929-199863741 GCF_022539505.1 Lolium rigidum | reverse complement strand
GGAAAAGGTAAAAGAAAAAAATTAGGCCCATCTAGCAAGCATGCAGCCTAAATTGGGCCCATTTATAGAATTCGCCCTGGGGCCCTCCAAATCCTAGAGCTGGCCCTGGGCATGAGGTATATGAGAATACTCCGAACATAGCAGTTCTACTGACTTGTGCTGCCTTATTTCAAGGATTGCCTTGAATATGGCCATGTGAAAGGCCGTGGTAAGGGTTTTGGCTTCTCCGTGTGGCATTATACGGCTCATCTCCTGTTGCATAGGTAGTTGAACTGAAACTCTGTACTTGGCTACTATCTCTCCATCATAATAGATGTACTTGAGAACAGGTATCCGAGTTTCACAATGAAGTTCCTTCGACATCCCACGCAGGAGATCCGTAAGTGGTCCCTCATAATCACCGAGCCAGCCATCAACCTTCCTCAAAGTCCTCTTGGGAAACGTGTACGCCATTATGGCTGTATACAAAAGCAGAAAATTAGTAGTGATAGTGTATAATAATAGCTATAATAAAGAATTATCGCACTAAAATATATGATTTTTCTATTCTCGAGTGAATAAACATCATATTTTTAGAGAATCCTTTACTATTTCAACTTGACTCCTACAGGTTTCTTCCCTATACTAGGTTTTTCCAACCTAAGGTCGCAACATTTGCTCGATACCAGCTGCGGTGACCCAAAGATACCACTCGCATGTTGTAGTATACAAGTCGTTGATATGATCTTCATGAAGGGACTTCTTCACAAATATCACATCCCTCGCAGTGGTACAACGAAACATTGCAGGTCATAACACTCGATAAAATATTACAATCATGGTCTTAACAAGTTGGTATTCTCACGAGTCCGATGAGAACACCCTACAACATAAGGTACTATTACAAACCAACATAGATATGAAAAGAGAGCTCAGCAACTTATTTAAGTATGCCACTACGCTGCTCGGCTCTAAGATACTAAGGTATATCACTACTCCTCCACCTCCATGTCATCAGGTCCGTAGACTATCCCATAGTCTACTCCTTCAACTCCTCCAGTAAGATCAGGTTCCTCGTAGACCAGCTCGTAGCTTCCTTCCGGTGCTCCATCGGTGATGGCCTCCACTTCCGTATCACGGTCTAGCAAGGGTGTCGAAAGAAAGTGAGTACAGGGGTACTCGAGCAAGTTCAAAAGAGTAAAAGGTGTTTGATGCACTAGCTACGACCCTCGATCGTAAAATCTTAGGTCAATGCATGTTTCGAAATCATTTCTTCAAAAGGTTTATTTTATTCTGAAAACTATGCCCGTCAGTCTTCACAGGTTGACTAGAACTTCACGGAGTTCCTTTCCTGCCACGTTCGCAGTTCCCTTCCCGGAACAGGGAGTGACAGCCACAATTTAATACACTCTGCAGAGGTGCGTTACTTTTCCCATAAGAGATCTCACCCTTTTTGCCATCCGCAGGGACTTGCCCCCATTCACACTTCCTTGGTGTGAGGCCAGGTATAAAGATCTAAGCCCACACCGCCTTCTCCGCGACCTCGCAGACCCACCCTTTTGTAAGTCTGTCCTCTCCTATATCTATGGGTAGACTAACACAGGCACTTGTTCTCTCCTATACCGTTAAGGTAGACTGATCCGAACAACTTATGTGCCCTGTCCTATACACCATAGATAGACCGATCCGGACAACCCTTACAATCCTTCCTAGACCAATAATAAGTCTACCCTCTCCTGTATCTAATGGTAGACTGTGCAGGACCACATGTCCCCACCTTTACCAAAGATAGACTGATCCGGGCAACCCTTATTACCAGTCCGTTGGCATGCGAGAGGGAAAAGATACAGCTGGCTTCCCTAGAGCCATTATAGATCTTATGGTCAACGCGATATGTACGGCGCTAGAATCACTGGACGGGCATTGGTACTTAGTCCTAGATGAATAGTACCCTTGCAATGGAACCTCCACCAATCAACACATACCATGGTTCCATTGCCGACCACATAGTCATATTCATAATTGGAAAAGTAACATTTCATTTTCAATGCAGGAATGATAAGTAATATAGCTTTGCATTAAAGTGATAGAAAATACTCAATTTGACATGAGCAAGGGTGAACTTGCCTGTGGACTGCGAAATAGTGCAGTTCAATGCGTTGGATGGAACCTGGACCTCGGGTTCTGTAAAGAAGCATCATTGTCCGGTAAGGACAATGTTATAAAATCCAAATGATGCATGCATGGATGTATTATTTTAGGTTAAATCCCTTTACCCCAATGAGTTATTACAATTTAGGGTTGAGTTAAGATTTATGCCTTTGGCGATAATTTGCAATTGTTTTTAATGTATAAACCACTTTAATTCACATAAGGTAACATAATTTAAAGTAAAGCTACTTTATCTTGGTGATTCATTATTTATTCCAAAATAATTTAACATAATAGAGTTGCCTCTATATATTTTTGGAAATAAAGAGTAATAGAATATCTTCCTTTGGAAAATACCTTTTTCAAATAGAAATGACTTGGAATAATAGAATTTTATTTTGAAATATTTAATAATAAGTATTTGAACTTATTTGAGATTTTTCCTTGATTTATTAATACAAGGAAATATAATTTTGAAATTCCAAATGTTTATTTTAAATTCATAAAATTCACAAATTTAAATTTGTTCATTAAATTTTATTTCATATTTTATTCTTATTAAGAATAATTTTTCATTCACCAATCCAATTTTTAATGGATTTTTAGAGTTGTATTTTATTTATTAAAATTTGGTGAAATTCTGGTTATTTTTAAATGTGAAATGACTAAAATAACCCTCCTGTCCCCTATTGGGCCCAGCCCATCTACCTAAAGCCCAGGGACAGCCCACTATGGCGTGTCCCATAACGGGTCGGTGGCGCCGAACGGCCCACCTCGCTCGCTCACTCACTCGTCTCTCACTCGCTCGACCTAACCCTAACCTCTCGCGACTCCCGTGGCGATGGCGTCGCCGCCATGGCCGCCGCCGTGCTCCGGCCATCTCCGAGCTCCCCTGCCCTCGCCACCTAGCAGATCTGGACCGCCATGCGACGATCTATCGATCTGTCCGCGTGGTTTCCTCGTTTGCTTCCGCACCTGGTGAATCGCCTCCTCTCTGTGACTCGTGGATAATCGCCTCGGGCGATTGGGGATCTCCGACGAGCTCTCATCCTTGCCGTCGACGCGTGCGCCCCAGAGACCGACCTGGCGCGGGTGCTGTGCTCACAGCTCCTGTGCCGTCGCCTCTGGTGTGGTGCTGTTGATGGTGGTGTTCGTGCTCGTCGGTGTAACGCCGGCGCCTACCCTGGACTTGCAGCTGTTAGGGCCGCGCGGGCACTGCCTCGCCATGCCCTAGCCTCTGCTTCCAGGCCCAAGTAAGTGATCCTCTCCATCTCCTTCTCCTCTCCATGCCTGTGCGCCTCCCAAGCTACTGTGCCTCTTCTTCCTCCTGTTCTACTGCTCCCTGGTGATCCTGTGATCACACAGAGCCTTGCAATAGCCGCCTAAGCTGCCTGTTCTTCTATTTTCTGTAAGCTATGGCCAATCACCAGTTTCTGGTACTAGCCAGTGTTGCCTTGCTTGCTATACATGCCATATGTTACTTGCCTACTGCTCCTAGCATGCTCTGATCTTGCTATGCTATCCTGTATCTGCTTATGAGTTTGCTATGCCATGTTGTTCATGCTTATGGGCTTGCTATGCTTACTGGTAATCTACACTTATTTGTTTAGGTGTACTGCTATGCATCTGTGACACTTGTGAGTGCCAGTGGTGCCTGTGAGGTGCTTCTGAGCCTCCAGTGTAAGCTATTGATCCATTGGATCAACCATTGCTTGTTGGCTAATTATCTATTTGATCAATGAAATATCAGTGACTAGTGATTGATGAATTCTGGCTAAGTGAATCCTTTTCCTTGCTGATGCTGATGCTCAAGCATGCTATTGCCTTTGTGTATATGTGCTGTTGCTCTCTCTAGCTCACTGGACTTGATCCAATGGCTATGATGCAATAATATGTGCTTGTGTTGCCTTACAGTATGCTACTGTCAGTAAATAGCATGGATCTAGGATATGATCATGCTTGAATAAATTAATTTATGATGAGCTCGCTTATGCGGTGATGATTTAAATTATTTGCTTGTGTATGAGTTTGTTGTTCATGATCATTTGACAAGCAAATGAAATCAGAATCCATTTCTGGATAATGATGGCTTTTCTTTGGGTGGTTAAAAGTGTGCTGTGACCTCAGTAGCCTAGCTACTGTCTGGTTGCTCACTTAAATGGTTGGATCTTGTGGGCTACTCAACTTTGCTTGCATATTTGGGGATCATACTAGCTATGAATGCCAATATGCTTGCCTGTGATGAAAATCTAGGGTTTACTGATGGTTATGTGCCTAGGGTTATCTGTGTAGTCTTTACTAGCTGCTATTTATTGTAATACATCTACTGGTGCTATCTGTGCATGAGATCTTGCTTCTGTGCACAAGATCTGTATCTGGATGAGTTCTATCTTAGTGGCTTCTTGACTGACAGTGATCCTTGGTGAAACCAAGTGATGATTCCCCTTTGAGCATCTGCTCAATCCCATGACTATGTCATGCATAATTTATGGATCAGATCCATTGGATCTGTCCGGGAACCTGGTATACCTTGTTCCAGCTCCTAGAAAGAAATGTTTTGTTGTTGCAGACTTGGGGTTTGGTGCACATCCCTTCACCTCCAGGTTCTGGTGGATCTTCTCAGGTCACCATGATTCCTGGTGGTTAAGTGGTTGTGTGTTGGTGCTGTTCTTGAGTATGAACTGGATGAACTCTGTGTTGAACTAGCTTCACCCTTACCTGGTGAATCTTGTCTGGTCGACTGTGCACTGGTTCTAGGGTTTGCACTGCTTTTATATGAGCCCTAATTCTGTCCCTGCCATGACACATAAGCATGCTTTGCTCTGGTGACTAAGCTGGTATACTGCCTTGCTGTTGTTTGCACAGCACACATGAGCAGTGTGCTCATATGCTGAAACTTGAGCCCCTGTGGCTTGCTTAGTTTTGGTCTGCCAATGCCTATCTTGTGCTGTCCAGAAATTTGGACAAGCACAAGTGTGCTGTGACACTTGGTTAACTGTCCAAACTGAATATGTGCAATTTCTAACCCCCCTGGCTAGTTTCTTTGTTCATTTTGCAGGTTTTTGGAAGGTAAAGATGATCATGAAGAATCCTCCAAGTCATCAGTATAAAATTTTAGTTTAGGATCCAATTATGTAATCTTCCTTTTATTTCTGTTTATTTTTCCTTTAATGCTTGTATCCAGAATATTGTAAAGACAATGTATGTGTGTGTGTATATCAATAAAGCTCAAGTTTTGCTTATGATCTATTTGGTTTATGTAATATTTATATTCTGAATTAATGTTGTATTTAATATTCAATTTGAATTTCATAGTCATTTGATTTCATTATTTGTTTTAGAATAATGAATTCATATTTATATTGTTTACTGCTTAGTGTTTAATGTATTAACACTTGTCAAAAGAAATCAACTCCCAAAATCAATAAGATACAAAAGAGATCATGTCGAAATTTCCCTAACTCATATTGCCTAACCCTAAGTGCAAAATGAGAGAGAACCTCGATCCCTCTTAGGTTTAGTTGCAATAAGGCGCGAAAATTTCCCCCGTTTTGCGATGCAATGCACATCCCATTTCTAAATCTACCCTTCGTTGTTTCTATGTTCTGGGTTATTACAGTTTTGAACAACAAGGAAGACGGTGTAGAGTCTTATAATGTTTACAATATGTCTTTTATGTGAGTTTTGCTGCACCGGTTCATCCTTGAGTTTGCTTCAAATAAACCTTGCTAGCCTAAACCTTGTATCGAGAGGGAATACTTCTCATGCATCCAAATCCTTGAGCCAACCACTATGCCATTTGTGTCCACCATACCTACCTACTACATGGTATTTCTCCGCCATTCCAAAGTAAATTGCTTGAGTGCTACCTTTAAAATTCCATCATTCGCCTTTGCAATATATAGCTCATGGGACAAAATAGCCTTAAAAACTATTGTGGTATTGAATATGTACTTATGCACTTTATCTCTTATTAAGTTGCTTGTTGTGCGATAACCATGCTTACGGGGACGCCATCAACTATTCTTTGTTGAATATCATGTGAGTTGCTATGCATGTCCGTCTTGTCCGAAGTAAGAGAGATCTACCACCTTAATGGTTGGAGCATGCATATTGTTAGAGAAGAACATTGGGCCGCTAACTAAAGCCATGAATCATGGTGGAAGTTTCAGTTTTGGACATATATCCTCAATCTCATATGAGAACACTAATTGTTGCCACATGCTTATGCATTAAAGAGGAGTCCATTATCTGTTGTCCATGTTGTCCACGTATGGATGTCTAAGTTGAGAATAATCAAAAGCGAGAAATCCAAAATGCGAGCTTTCTCCTTAGACCTTTGTACAGGCGCCATGGAGGTACCCCTTTGTGACACTTGGTTAAAACATGTGTATTGCGATGATCCGGTAGTCCAAGCTAATTAGGACAAGGTGCGGGCACTATTAGTATACTATGCATGAAGCTTGCAACTTGTAAGATATAATTTACATAACTCATATGCTTTATTACTACCGTTGACAAAATTGTTTCATGTTTTCAAAATAAAAGCTCTAGCACAAATATAGCAATCGATGCTTTCCTCTTTGAAGGACCCTTCTTTTACTTTTATTGTTGAGTCAGTTTACCTATCTCTCTCCACCTCAAGAAGCAAACACTTGTGTGAACTGTGCATTGATTCCTACATACTTGCATATTGCACTTGTTATATTAATTTACATTGACACTATCCATGAGATATACATGTTATAAGTTGAAAGCAACCGCTGAAACTTAATCTTCCTTTGTTTTGCTTCAATACCTTTACTTTGATTTATTGCTTTATGAGTTAACTCTTATGCAAGACTTATTGATGCTTGTCTTGAAGTACTATTCATGAAAAGTCTTTGCTTTATGATTCATTTGTTTACTCATGTCATTACCATTGTTTTGATCGCTGCATTCATTACATATGTTTACAATAGTATGATCAAGATTATGATGGCATGTCACTCCGGAAATTATCCTTGTTATCGTTTACTCGCCGGGACGAGCGAGAACTAAGCTTAGGGATGCTGATACGTCTCCGACGTATCGATAATTTCTTATGTTCCATGCTACATTATTGATGATATCTACATGTTTTATACACATTATATGTCGTATTTACGCATTTTCCGGCACTAACCTATTAACAAGATGCCGAAGAGCCGATTCTTCGTTTTCTGTTGTTTTTGGTTTCAGAAATCCTAGTAAGGAAATATTCTCGGAATTGGACGAAATCAACGCCCGGGGTCCTATTTTTGCACGAAGCTTCCGAGAAGACCGAGGGGAAAGGAAGTGGGGCCACGAGGCGCCGCCACACTAGGGCGGCGCGACCCGGGCCCCGGCCGCGCCGACCTAGCGTGTGGGGCCCTCGTGTGGCCCCCGCGTTGCCCTTCCGCCTACTTAAAGTCTTCGTCGCGAAACCCTGCTGTGCCGAGAGCCACGATACGGAAAACCTTCCCGAGAGACGCCGCTGCCGCCAATCCCATCTCGGGGGATTCGGGAGATCGCCTCCGGCACCTCGCCGGAGAGGGGAATCATCTCCCGGAGGACTCTTCATCGCCATGATCGCCTCCGGAGTGATGAGTGAGTAGTTCACCCTGGACTATGGGTCCATAGCGAGTAGCTAGATGGTCGTCTTCTCCTTATGTGCTTCATTGTTGGATCTTGTGAGCTGCCTAACATGATCAAGATCATCTATCCGTAATACTATATGTTGTGTTTGTCGGGATCCGATGGATAGAGAATACTATGTTATGGTGATTATCAATCTATTACCTATGTGTTTTTTATGATCTTGCATGCTCTCCGTTATTAGTAGAGGCTCGGCCAAGTTTTTGCTCTTAACTCCAAGAGGGAGTATTTATGCTCGATAGTGGGTTCATGCCTCCATTAAATGCGGGACGGTGACATAAAGTTCTAAGGTTGTGGATGTCTTGTTGCCACTAGGGATAAAACATTGATGCTATGTCTAAGGATGTAGTTGTTGATTACATTACGCACCATACTTAATGCAATTGTCTGTTGCTTGCAACTTAATGCTGGAAGGGGTTCGGATGATAACCTCGAAAGTGGACTTTTTAGGCATAGATGCATGCTTGGATAGCGGTCTATGTACTTTGTCGTAATGCCCAATTAAATCTCACTATATTTATCATATCATGTATATGCATTGTTATGCCCTTTTCTATTTGTCAATTGCCCGACTGTAATTTGTTCACCCAACATGCTTTTATCTTATGGGAGAGACACCTCTAGTGAACTGTGGACCCCGGTCCTATTTTTTACATCGCATACAATCTACCGCAATACTTGTTTTACTATTTTCTTTGCAAACAATCATCTTCCACACAATACGGTTAATCCTTTGTTACAGCAAGCCGGTGAGATTGACAACCTCACTGTTTCGTTGGGGCAAAGTACTTTGGTTGTGTTGTGCAGGTTGCACGTTGGCGCCGGAATCCCTGGTGTTGCACCGCATCACATTTCGCCACCATCAACCTTCAACGTGCTTCTTGACTCCTACTGGTCCGATTAAACCTTGGTTTCTTACTGAGGGAAACTTGCTACTGTGCGCATCACACCTTCCTCTTGGGGTTCCCAACGGACGTGTCAACTACACGCATCAATATACTAACGGGGGTTTAGGTTGCTGTCACTCCGGCAACCCCACAATTAGCAAACGAATACAAGATGCACTCCCCTAGGCCCATAAAGGTGAAGTATCATGTAGTCAACGTTCACATGATACCACTAGAAGAATAACACCACAACTTAAATATCAAACCATTAAATATTACTCAACATAGTTCACTACTGACATTTAGACTTCACCCATGTCCTCAAGAACTAAACGAACTACTCACGAGACATCATATGGAACATAATCAGAGGTGATATGATGATGAATAACAATCTGAACATAAACCTTGGTTCAATGGTTTCACTCAATAGCATCAATAACAAGTAGTAATCAACACCGGGAAAGTTTCCCCTATCAAACAATCAAGATTTAATCCTAGATGTTACAGCGGTGACGAGATGCAGCGGTGGAGATGGCGGTGTAGATGGTGGAGATGATGATGATGATGATCCCAATGACGTCCAGCTCGATGACGGTGGCGATGGCGTCGATTTCCACCTCCGGGAGGGAATTTCCCCGGCGGATTCCTGCCCACCGGAGAGCTCTTTTCTCTCTGGTGTCTCTCCGCCCCGCAGAGGCGGCTATGTCTATTCTCCGTATCCCCCAGTGCCTTAGGTTTTCGGGACGAAGAAGTACGCGAAGGAGAGGCGGCCGAAGGAGGCTGTGGGCCCCCTCCCCACAAGGCGGCGCGGCCAGGCCTGGGCCCGCACCGGCCTATGGGGGGCCATGGCGGCCCTCCTCGGTCCCTCCTTTTGTCTGGCTTCGTCTTCTGGAAAAATAGGATGTTCTGTATAATTTTCGTCAATGGTTGATCTTCAGAAATATGGTGTCCTGACGGTGCTTTTTCCAGCTGAATCCTGACTCCGGTGAATAATTCTCCAATAATCATGAAACATGCAAAATAGGTGAAATAACATAAGTATCATCTCTAAATATGAAATATATCAATGAATAACAGCAATTTATGATATAAAATAGTGATGCAAAATGGACGTATCAACTCCCCCCAAGCTTAGACTTCGCTTGTCCCCAAGCGAAACTGAGCTCAATGAACAAGACCACATGTTTATGGAGTGAAGAGTCGATAAATAAAATACGGACAAGAAGCATCATATTGATTCACACAAGATATTCTAGTAAACATTCTCCTCATATAACTCAACTTGAAATAAGTAAAGAGAAATCACAAATAGAGGTGCATATGAAATCATAAACGGTTATGGCAAACTTTGTTCTTGGTCAGAGAACTATTAACGGATTGTACTTATCTTCTAAGCAAAGCCTTTATATTAGAATTCATATAGCAGGGCTTTCATCCTCAATCATAACAATCTCCTCATAATCATTGATACCTTTCAAAGTCATATTCATTCAGATAAAATTTGTACTAAACAAGAAAGCATAAAAGGCATGATTAACTAAATCATAGCATAAATGGTTGGATCACAACAACTAAATTGCTTGCTTAAGATAGAGGGAAATAGGTTTACTGACTCAATCATAAAAGTAAAAGATAGGCCCTTCGCAGAGGGAAGCAGGGATTAAATCATGTGCTAGAGCTTTTCAAGTTTTGAAATCATATAAAGAGCATAAAAGTTAGATTTTGAGCGGTGTTTGTTGTTGTCAACGAATGGTAGTGGGCACTCTAACCCCCTTGCCAAACGGAACTTCCAAGAGCGGCTCCCATGAAGGACATCATCTCTACCAGCAAGGTAGATCATCCCCTTCTCTTTTGTTTACACATGTATTTTAGTTTTATTATGGATGACAGTCCCCCCAACCTTTGCTTTCACAAGCCATGGCTAACCAAATCCTCGGGTGCCTTCCAACATTTCTCATACCATGGAGGAGTGTCTATTGCAAAATTAAGTTGCTTACTGATAAATCATGGCAAAACATGTGAAGAGAATTATTAATGAAAGTTATTAATTGGGGCTGGGAACCCCGTTGCCAGCTCTTTTTGCAAAATTATTGGATAAGCGGATGTGCCACTAGTCCATTGGTGAAAATCCGCCCAACAAGATTGAAAGATAAAATACCACATACTTCCTCATGAGCTATAAAACATTGACACAAATAAAGAGTAATATAGTTTGAATTATTTAAAGGTAGCACATGAAGTATTTACTTGGAGTGGCGCAAAATACCACATAGTAGGTAGTTATGGTGGACACAAATGGCATGGGTTTGGTCTAAGGTTATGGATGTATGAGAAGTATTCCCTCTCAATACAGGTTTTTGGCTAGAAAGGTTGGGTAGCAAGCATAAGAGTTGAGGGAGGCAAACAAATATACATGTGATAGAAACAATCATGCATCTTTCTTGTAAGCACAAGCAATTTTAACTTCAGAATACTAAACTCATTAGCAGAAAGATAATAAAGCAATATATCCATGTATTTCCCTTTTCTATTTAATCATCAAAGTATTGTTGCTACTGACCAATGCTAAGTTTGCCAAAACCAAATAGATTTACTTGATGCTCCCAAAGTGATATCAATACTAATGTCAAGAGTGATCATATAACAGAAATTGCAAACTAAAATAAAGTGTGCAAAAAGTAAATGATAAGACTTATCATTAATATTCCATAACGATAACTCACACCAACGGATACATAGATAACCAACTAAGAGAGAGATACTTCCACACTGCAAACCATCTTATATGATAACTTCCCTAATCATGATATGACACTACTTGATAGTAAAAAGATAAAGATAGTGATGATGTGATACCGCGGCACTCCCCCAAGCTTGGAACAAACCAAGGGGATGCCAATACCGATGATGAATTACTCCTTCGGTGGTGATGGCGGTGGATTCTTCTCGTCATCAGACTTCCAAGGAAGAGGCTCTCCATCAACAAACGATGTCTTGGTCTCGGGAATCCTGAAACTAGCAGCATAGCTAACGCGTTTAAACCTGTTTTCATACTCACAGTTTTGATTCCAAACATCATAAAGTTGCGCCTGAAGTTGGTTGGTAGTGTTGTGAAGTGAGAGGATATCGCTCCACAGCTTTGCAGTCTCCTTCTCGTGTTCATCAATGAGTTCGGACACAATTCTGTGGAAGATGTCCACTTCACGCTCAGCCATCTTCTTGTAGGTGAAGACCTCTTGCTCTAGTTTCTCCATCCTGTCCTCCAAGCTTCCTTCTTCCTTAGGTCCCCGAACATCTTCTATCTGCAACTCTCCATCTACGAGCAGCAATTCCTTGGGATGCATCTTCAACTCGTTCATGTACGGGTTGACGACGTTCTCAAAGAAGTTGTCCTTCGGAGGTTCCGACGAAGACATGGCGTCTCTAGATCTGAAAACAATATCTGGCAGAAACAACTCGAAACAAAACACGACGAGAAAACGATATACGGACCTCTGGGGATCCGGGGAATTATATAGCAAATATTTTTACGACAAAAGGAAGGTTTGTTATCACCAGAATTTGACCAAGCTAGAGGTGGGCCGCGATCGAGATGGACGTGAAGATTATACATGGAAGAAATACGTGAATCGGCCTTTTATACCAAGTTGTGCTAAACCGCCCATGTATCTGTAACATATTAGATCGCATCTCAGTTTAGAAGTTAGAATCTATCTCGTGCACGGTTTAGTGCACGCCCACATTAGAAAGTCCCTCTGGACTATAAATATGTACCTAGGGTTTATGGAATAAACAACAACCAACGTTCAACACAAACCAATCTCGGCGCATCGCCAACCCCTTCGTCTCAAGGGTTTCTCCGGTAAGCACCATGCTGCCTAGATCGCATCTTGCGATCTAGGCAAGACGAGCCTGCCCACGTTGTTCATGCGTTGCTCGTACTCGAAGCCTTTTGATGGCGAGCAACGTAGTTATCATAGATGTGTTAGGGTTAGCATTGTTCTTAGTATCATATGATGTCGTAGTGCAACCCTTGCGCATCTAGCCGTCCTTGTACCTCATCATGGGTGCAGGGCGGCACCCCGCTTGATCGTTATTTAGTAGATCTGATCCGTTACGATTGCTCCTTGATTTATCGGGGATTAGTTCAATATCCGCAATAGTTAGGCCTTACAAAGGGTTGGAGGATCCAGCGGCGTGTAGGGTGTAGTTTGCTGGCCCTAGACAGGATGTTCCGAGGATCAACCTCGTGTTGGTTTTTAGGCCTTGTCTAGGGTTGGCTTACGATCACCGTGCGCGAGCGCGAGGCCCAATCGTGAGTAGGATGATCCGATTATGTGGTGAAAACCCTAGATCGTCGTGGATCTCATATGCTTTATCTTGATCAAGCAGGACCACCATATATTCGGCCACCTTGGACGAATCATGGGTGGATCGGCTCCATGAGCCGATTCACAGGATAACCTGAGAGCCGATCGAGGCTCGTATTTAACGTGTACGTGTGTGCCCTGCAGGAAACTAAGCGAGGCATCATCCACACCTTCCCGACCAGGTATAGGTCGGGTGGCACGCCCTTGCAATTTGCATCGGCGCGCGACCAGGAGGCTTTGCGGGCCGTCGCTCCGAGGGACTGGGGCCAGCCGCAGCCCTAGTTGTTCCCGGCTCTACGGTGTTGGCCAGTCACTGCCCGCCGGTGGGTTTCTGACGTCAACACATTCTGGCACGCCCGGTGGGACGATCTTCAACATACACGACATCCACCACATCGCCATCTACATCCGAGATGGCGGAAGAAACTCCGGTCACTTACGAGGAGCTCAATGGCGAGCTCAAGAAGAAGTATGACGAGGTCAAAGCCTTCCTCGAAGCCGACCTCATCGGCTCTTTCCACGAGACCCGCTCCCATGGCATCGGATGGAAGGGGTTCTCACCTCGAAGGCGCCCTTGATGGAGTGGACCTATCCACCCCGTCGAAGAACGCACCAGGTCGCCGCGTCAGGAGATCAACTTCATGGTGGCTCATTCGCTGCACCGCCGTTCTGAGAGCCTGGTGAATACGTTGGAGCGCGTCGCTCTGCGCGTGATCCAGGAGATCATGAGCCATCAGTACTCTCCATCAGGACCAGCTCTAGGGACTCACCAAGGAGAAGTACCACTCCAGTCCCGTCCACCGCTGCCGTTCGCCTTGGCAGCGCCTGAAGCGCCGAACGCATCGGCCTACGTCGTCTACAAGATTGGTGGTGACCCCAGTGACTACCAATTCCTACATGACGCGCCCAAGGAGATCCCGCACGGATACGCATGCGCATACGTGCCAGACTGCAGCACCTGGGCACCCTCGAACCAGGTTGCAACAGCGGGGACTTCTGGAACAACAGGAGGAACGTCGGAGGCAGACCCCGAGAAGCAAACGTGGCTAGCTAAATACGCCACCCCGACAAAACTCCAGAGCCCAGCTCCTGCAGTTGGCTCAGAACCGGAAAAACAAGCATGGCTGGTTAAGTACGCCACTCCGGCGAATCTTCAAGGTTCGGCACCTACAGCCATCACCGCGGATCAGATTTGTACGATTCTGAAAGATCAGTTCGGTATGATGCCGAAAAGGAAGACGGTCGGCTATACCAAGCCGTACCCCAACGAGTACGAATTGATCCCGCTACCACCCAAGTATCGGCTCCCGGACTTCACAAAGTTCAGCGGATCAGATGGTTCCAGCTCCATCGAGCATGTGAGCCGATATTTGGCACAGCTGGGCATGATCTCAGCGTCAGACGAGCTGCGTGTGAGGTACTTCTCACAGTCCCTCACAGGATCGGCTTTCGGTTGGTACACATCACTGCCACCGAACTCAGTCCAGACTTGGAAGCAGCTGGAAGAACGGTTCCATGAGCAATATCACTCGTGAGGCTTCCGAGGCTGGCATTGCCGATTTAGCACAAGTACGACAGAAGCGCGGGGAAACAGTGTCGGAATACATCCAGCGCTTCAGGACCGTTAGGAACCGATGCTATTCGGTTCACGTAAGCGAAAAAGAAGCAGTCGAGTTGGCGGTGGTGGGTCTGTCATCATCGATCAAGGACGTGGCCGCCCAAGCGGACTACCCTTCATTAGCACACATGGTGCGAAGCTGTCGGCCGTATGAACAGCGCCACCCGGATGTCTACCAGGACAAACTCAAGCGCGTGGTTACCATGGTTGACGCAGCGAAGATGAAGGCGCTATGGGAGACCAAGAAATAGCGATGGCCGAGTGGACTCGGGGAGGAACCCCCGTGTCCCGCAAATGGGTAAAGCCACCGGGGCCGCCCGAGGGATTAGATTTTGACGTGACCAAGACGGAGCAAATCTTCGACCTCCCGCTCAAGGAGAAACAGTTGACGATTCCTGAAGGTCTCAAGTTCCCCACGGCGCAAGAGCTGAATGGAAAGCCGTACTGCAAATGGCACAACTCGCTCTCCCATGCCACCAACGACTGCAGGGTGTGGCGTCAGCACATCCAAGCGACGATAGAGAAGGGGCGTCTAATTTTCAACCAGTACGCCATGAAGGTCGACACCCAACCCTTCCCCGCCGTTAACATGGTGGAAGTCACCTGCCCTGAGGGTTGCCAGCCAGGTCCCTCGTTCAGCATCAACATGGTAGGACCTGGGAACCACTCTGGCAAAGATGGAGCTGAGAGCAGCTGCTCTCAGAGCAAGGACACAGAGGGGGCCGCTCCATGCGATCGGCTCCGTCAAGATGGCAAGCGCTACGTCACGGAGGGAGAAGTGAAGAACATAAGATATCAACGACCCCTCTCTGATCACCTCCTCAACAAGTATGTGAGTCGAGCACGACCAACGCCGGCGACACGGCGACGATGATGAGAGAGATCGTCTGGCTAGAGAAGCCAGAAGATATCGTCGGCACGATCACAATGAGGAGGAGCACGAGCGCCGTGCCACGGAAAAGCCAAGGGAGCAAGATGACAACGCCAGGCACTGGGACTGCCCCTTCTTCAGACACTGCTGGGATTCAGGAATGAGCCGATTGCCCACAATCGACAATTGCCCAGAATGCAATCGTAAGAAGAAGGAGGCAGCCAACGTGTCCGTGTTCGAGCGCTTAGGGCCTCTCCCACCACGTAGCAAACGCGCCGAGTCCCTCGCCGGGCAGATCTCGAGGATTCAGAAGACGAGGGACAAGAAGAGGAAGAAGACAGGTACCACCGTCCAAGGTGGTGCCCTAATGGACTCAGCCGTTCACAAAAGCGCAGGGTTCAGCGATTGCGCGGCTTGGAGGAAGCCGAGAGGTTATACTTGCATACGCTAAGGAAGGCACGACCCGATCCGGCTGCGAAAGTTCAGCGAACCCCGGATGAGGAGGGACTGCCGCAAAGAAAAGAGTGGCGCCCCAAGCAAAGGAAAGCCGATGATGAAACATCGGCCGGCACAAACATGGTGCTCGTTCGTCCGGCGAAGGGTAGAGCTCCACGATTACACGATGCACCCGAGGTGGACAACAGCAAGCGCACCAACGTGATAAAGTCAGAGATTGGGCTGGTTCTATCCACCGGCCTGGACGAGTAGCAAAAGCACGTCAATAAGCAAGCGTGGCGAGGCTGATCCTTGCGATCGGCCCCCCAAAAATTTGTGGAGGAACATTATAAAACCTTCACCGAGCAAGCAATGTGGAGGCCGATTCCAGCAATCGGCCAAAATTATCCCCACCATCTATTTCGCCTGGAATCGACATTTGACCCAGCAGGGACTACCTAAAGAGCCGATACCATCAATTCTCTTGACAGAATCGGCTCGGGGGGCATCTAGATGGATTAAATACATATGAGGCAAGCATTGGGGCCGGCGCACAAGTCGGCCGTGAAAAAATTGAATTTTTTTTAGCACAGCCGATGCATGGCCATCGACTCAAGGAATACAACTGTTGCAAATGGAAGCCTAGGGCCACTTTAGTTGGCAGGTTACTCGCATCAGGGCGACGATCAGCCAATGAAGCTCGGGGGGCAACTCACCCTGAAGGTTCTTTGCTCTTGAAAGCCGATCTGGTTAGAATCGGTTGGTCGCTGCATTACGACTTGGGGACTCACAAAAGAGTTGGAGAGCCATTGAAGAAAGCTGAAGAAGCTTGGAGGGCAGTTTGCTCCGGAATACCATGAGAAGCCGATTTCGTTCGGATCGGCTGTTTCTGTAGTATAACGAGGAAGCCAATGCTGCCATGTCTGGTTGGCTCATTACGGTTCTCGCCTTGACTGAGGCTCGGGGGGCAATTCGCCCTGAAAGGTCTTTCGTTCTAAGGAGTCAATCTTGTTGGAATCGGTCGTATTACGCTTTGGTCAAAGGTGGCGAAGTTCTTACAGAATAGGACCACTAATTCGAAGAGGAAGCCGTCATAATCGACAGGCTTTGGACCAGTTTGTTGCTGCAAAGAACAGAGCGTCACAAGAAAGACGTAAGCGGTCAAGATTTGCAGCAGTGGTCCTGAAATTCTCCTGAAGGCGTTGACTCCAGAGTCTTGCCGATTTAAGCTAACATTAAGCTCAGGGGGTTTGGATTTCTGAGGTTTAAGGTTTGCGCAACTACGGTTTGATCCTGATCGACGGGAGTCTTGGGTCTGAATTGATCTATCTCAAAATTTCTCATAAGAGTCCGGTGCGTTGCCATCGGCTCACGGAGCATGGGTCAGGATAGCAGTCGGCAAAGCTGAATGAGGAAGAGGACTGTTTGATGCGGTTAAATAAAGGGGATATAGTGAAAATTTAATACCCAAGCAGTTTCCGAGGACGTGGTGCCAGAACCTTCAAATCACGCAGAGAAGGCGAGGAGGCGAGATGTCATCATGAAGCATACTGCGACAGTTCTGCTCTGCCACGACATGACCCTACGAGAGAAAATCTTAATGATTTTGGAAATGTCATTTCCAAAACCAGGGGGGCATGTGTTATCACCAGAATTTGACCAAGCTAGAGGTGGGCCGCGATCGAGATGGACGTGAAGATTATACATGGAAGAAATACGTGAATCGGCCTTTTATACCAAGTTGGGCTAAACTGCCCATGTATCTGTAACATATTAGATCGCATCTCAGCTTAGAAGTTAGAATCTATCTCGTGCACGGTTTAGTGCACGCCCACATTAGAAAGTCCCCGGACTATAAATATGTACCTAGGGTTTATGGAATAAACAACAACCAACGTTCAACACAAACCAATCTCGGCGCATCGCCAACCCCTTCGTCTCAAGGGTTTCTCCGGTAAGCACCATGCTGCCTAGATCGCATCTTGCGATCTAGGCAACGACGAGCCCGCCCACGTTGTTCATGCGTTGCTCGTACCGAAGCCTTTTTGATGGCGAGCAACGTAGTTATCATAGATGTGTTAGGGTTAGCATTGTTCTTAGTATCATATGCTGTCGTAGTGCAACCCTTGCGCATCTAGCCGTCCTTGTACCTCATCATGGGTGCAGGGGCGGCACCCCGCTTGATCGTTATTTAGTAGATCTCGATCCGTTACGATTGCTCCTTGATTTATCGGGGATTAGTTCAATATCTCGCAATAGTTAGGCCTTACAAAGGGTTGGAGGATCCAGCGGCGTGTAGGGTGTAGTTTGCTGGCCCTAGACAGGATGTTCCGAGGATCAACCTCGTGTTGGTTTTTAGGCCTTGTCTAGGGTTGGCTTACGATCACCGTGCGCGAGCGCGAGGCCCAATCGTGAGTAGGATGATCCGATTATGCGGTGAAAACCCTAGATCGTCGTGGATCTCATATGCTTTATCTTGATCAAGCAGGACCACCATATATTCGGCCACCTTGGACGAATCATGGGTGGATTGGCTCCATGAGCCGATTCACAGGATAACCTGAGAGCCGATCGAGGCTCGTATTTAACGTGTACGTGTGTGCCCTGCAGAAACTAAGCGAGGCATCATCCACACCTTCCCGACCAGGTATAGGTCGGTGGCACGCCCTTGCAATTTGCATCGGCGCGCGACCAGGAGGCTTTGCGGGCCGTTGCTCTGAGGGACTGGGGCCAGCCGCAGCCCTAGTTGTTCCCGGCTCTACGGTGTTGGCCAGTCACTGCCCGCCGGTGGGTTTCTGACGTCAACAAGGTTCCAGGCCGAAAACGAGTGGAAACGGGACGCCGAGGGGCTGTCCCCATAGGGCGGCGCGGCCAGGGTGGGGCCCGCGCCGGCCTATGGGGGCACGCCCTCGTTCGTCGCCTCCACTCCGTTTCGATCTCGTAATTTTTCATATTTTCCAAAAACAACAGAAATATTGTTCGGAAAGTTAAACGAGGACTTTTTATTACTAAAACTGTTACCTATTCAAAGTCGAACTCTGCAGAACTGTCAATTTGGTCTTTAATGAAAGCTTCCGGAGTCATTACTTGAATAACATCAATATCTTCATTATAAGAATCTCCAGAAATATAATGCTTGAGTCTTTGTCCATTCACTACCTTTGTGGCATCACCTTGCAGAGAACTAATTTTAATTGCCCCTGAACGATACACCTCCTCAATAACATATGGTCCTTCCCATTTTGAGAGTAAATTCCCTGCAAAAAATCTGAGACGAGACCGATACAATAGGACTTTATCTCCAACATTAAATTCTCTTTTAATAATTCTTCTATCATGCCACTTCTTAACTTTTTCCTTAAAAAGTTTAGCATTTTCATAAGCTTCACTTCTCCATTCATCTAAAGAACTCAATTGTAGCAACTGATAACACACAAGTATAGGGGATCGCAACAGTGTTCGAGGGAAATAAAACCCAAATTTATTGATTCGACACAAGGGGAGGTAAAGAATACTTATAAGCCTTAACAACTGAGTTGTCAATTCAGCTGCACCTGGAAAAGCACTAGTAACAGGGGTGATGTGAAAGTAGCAAGTAATATGAGAGCAGTAGTAACAAGTAACACAGACAGCAAGTAGCAGTAATATGAGAGCAATGGCACCAGAAAATAGTTGATACTACTTCCAATGACATATAGAACGAGTATATAATGATGAGAGATGGACCGGGGTTCCCAGCTATATACACTAGTGGTAACTCTCCAATAACAAGTGTTGGGTGAACAAATTACAGTTGGGCAATTGATAGGATTGAAATAGCATTAAGACAGAACATCAAGATTATTAATCATGTAGGCATGTTTTCCATATATAGTCATACGTGCTCGCAATGAGAAACTTGTACAACATCTTTTGTCCTACCAGCTGCAATGGCAGCCGGGCCTCTAGGGAATCTACTGGAAATTAAGGCACTACTTTTTATAGAGCACCGGAGCAAAGCATTAACACTCCGTGAAAACATGTGATCCTCATACCTACGCCTTCCCTCCGGTTGTCCCAATTTCGTCACTTTGGGGCCTCGAGTTCCGGACATAGACATGTGCAAACAACTTGTAGATACAATCTAAGCAATAAGTATAGAGCTTAAATCTAAGATCATGCCACTCGGGCCTAGTGACAAGCATTAAACACAACAAGATTGCAGCAACAATAACTTCACAAACTTTATAGATAGACTAATCATAATGTAACAATCCATCGGATCCCAACAAACACAACACCGATTACATCAGATGAATCTCAATCATGTAAGGCAGCTCATGAGATCATTGTATTGAAGTACATGTGGGAGAGAATACCAACTAGCTACAGCTAGAACCCGTAGTCCATGGGGGAACTACTCACGGAGCATGATGGAGGCGGTGGCGTTGATGGAGATGGCTTCCGGGGGCACTTCACCGTCCCGGCAGGGTGCCGGAACAGAGACTTCTGTCCCCCGAATTGGAGTTTCGCGATGGCGGCGACGCCCCTGGAGTCTTTCTGGAGTTTCGTCAATCGGTATCGCATTTTTAGGTCGAAAGGGCTTATATAGGCGAAGAGTCGGAGTCGGAGGGGCCACGGGGCCTCCTCACACTAGGGGGGCGCGCCTGTGCCCGGGGCCGCGCCGCCACCATGTGTGGGGCCCCTGTGGCACCCCCTCTGGTCCCCCTCTGACTTTCTGGAAGGTTCCGGGAAAAATAAGATGTTGGGTCTTCGTTTCGTTGAATTCCGAGAATATTGCCCGAACAGCCTTTCTGGAACCAAAAACAACAGAAAATAGGAACTGGAACTGTGGCATCGTGTTAATAGGTTAGTTCCGGAAAACGCATAAAAACATTATAAAGTGTGAGCAAAACATGTAGGTATTGTCATAAAACAAGCATGGACCATCAGAAATTATGGATACGTTGGAGACGTATCAGCATCCACAAGCTTAGTTCCTACTCGTCCTCGAGTAGGTAAACGATAAAAAAGAATAATTTCTGAAGTGACATGCTACTAACATAATCTTAATCATACTATTGCAAAGCATATGAGATGAACGAAATGACTCAAGGCAATGATCTATATTTGCTAACAAATAGATAACATATAGCAAAACTTTTCATGAATAGTACTTTCAAGACAAGCATCAAAAGTCTTGCATAAGAGTTAACTCATAAAGCAATAAATTCAAAGTAAAGGCATTGAAGCAACACAGAGGAAGATTTAAGTTTCAGCAGCTTGCTTTCAACTTTCAACATGCATATCTCATGGATAATTGTCAACACAAAGTAATATGATGAATGCAATAAGCAAGTATGTAAGAATCAATGCACAGTTGACACAAGTGTTTGCTTCTAAGATGGAAGGAAGTAGGTAAACTGACTCAACATAAAAGTAGAAGAATGGCCCTTCGCAGAGGGAAGCAGGGATAAAATCATGTGCTAGAGCTGTTCAAGTTTTGAAATCATATAGAGAGTATAAAAGTAAAGTTTTGAGAGGTGTTTGTTGTTGTCAACGAATGGTAGTGGGCACTCTAACTACCTCGCCAACCAGACTTTCAAGAGCGGCTCCCATGAAGGATGTTATTTCTACTAGCAAGGTAGATCATCCCTCTTCTCTTTTGTTTACACATGTACTTTAGTTTTATTTATTTAGATGACACTCCCCCCAACCTTTTGCTTACACAAGCCATGGCTAACCGAATCATCGGGTGCCTTCCAACATTCACATACCATGGAGGAGTGTCTATTTGCAAAATTAAGTTGCTTACTGATGAATCAGGGCAAAACATGTGAAGAGAATTATTAATGAAAGTTAATTAATTGGGGCTGGGAACCCTATTGCCAGCTCTTTTTGCAAAATTATTGGATAAGCGGATGAAGCCACTAGTCCATTGTGAAAGTCTGTCAAAAGTAAATGACAAGATCAAAAGATAAAACACCACATACTTCCTCATGAGCTATAAAACATTGACACAAATAAGAGATAGTAAATTTTGAATTGTTTAAAGGTAGCACATGAATTATTTGCTTGGAACGGCAGGAAATACCACATAGTAGGTAGATATGGTGGACTCACATGGCATAGGTTTTTGGCTCAAGGTTTTGGATGCACGAGAAGCATTCCCTCTCAGTACAAGGCTTTGGCTAGCAAGGTTGTTTGAAGCAAACACAAGTATGAACCAGTACAACAAAACTTACATAAGAACAAATTGCAAGCATTATAAAACTCTACATTGTCTTCCTTGTTGCTCAAACACTTTTACCAGAAAATATCTAGACCTTAGAGAGACCAATCATGCAAACCAATTTTCAACAAGTTCTACGGTAGTTCTCCACTAATAGGTTTAAACTACATGATGCAAGAGAATGATCTACTTGAGAGCTCAAAACAATTGCCAAGTATCAAATTATCCAAGACAATATGAAGCATTTTCTGTTTCCAACCAAATAACAATAAGTGCAGCGGTTTTCAACTCCGCCATGAACATTAAAATAAAGCTAAGAACACCATTGTTCATATGAAAAAGCGGAGCGTCTCTCTCTCCCACACAAGGATTGCTAGGATCCGAATTTATTCAAACACAAATAAAAACAAACAGACGCTCCAACTAAAGCATATATGATGTGACTGAATAAAAATATAGTTTCAATAGAAGAAACCTGATAAGTTGATGAAGAAGGGGATGCCTTGGGCATCCCCAAGCTTAGACGCTTGAGTCTCCTTGAAATATGCAGGGATGAACCACGGGGGCATCCCCAAGCTTAGACTTTTCACTCTTCTTGATCATATATCATCCTCCTCTCTTGACCCTTGAAAATTCCTTCACACCAAACTTCTCATAAACTTCATTAGAGGGGTTAGTACTCAAAAAAACTTTAATCCACCTTGGCCCTGTAGTGACACATTGCAAGAACTCAATAAAACATTAGCTACAGCTCTCCACGTCTAGAAAGCCTCACTTAAAGTCCACAAGAGACAATGCAAAAAACAGAGATAGAATCTGTCAAAACAGAACAGCCAGTAAACACGAATTTTAAAATGGTACTTACGTTGCTCAAATCAGAAAACTCAAAACTAATGAAAGTTGCGTACATATCTGAGGATCACGCACGTAAATTGGCAGATTTTTCTGAGTTTCCTACAGAGAAATCTGCCCAGATTCGTGACAGATACAAATCTGTTTCTGCGCAGAAATCCAAATCTAGCATCAACTTTACCATAGAGACTTTACTTGGCACAACATTGCAATAAAATAAAGATAAGAAGAGGTTGCTACAGTAGTACCAACTTCCAAGACACAACAAAACAGTAGCAAAATAAACACATGGGTTATCTCCCAAGAAGTGCTTTCTTTATAGCCATTAAGATGGGCTCAGCAATTTTAATGATGCTCACATAAGGGTGAGAGTTGAAGCAAAAGAGAGAATCAAAAAGCAAGTTCAAAACACATTTAAGTCTAACCCACTTCCTATGCATAGGAATCTTGTACAAAAATAAATTCATGAAGAACAAAGTAACAAGCATAAGAAGATAAAACAAGAGTAGTTTCAAAAGTTTCAGCATATAGAGAGGTGTTTTAGTACCATGCAAATTTCTACAACCATATTTTCCTCTCTCATAATAATTTTCAGTAGCTTCATGGATAAACTCAACAGCATAACTATCACATAAAGCATGATTTTCATGATTCACAAACACATAATTTTTATCAAGCTTAGAAATAATAGGATTAAAACTTTCAAACCCACTTTTATCAATAATATAACAAGATGATTGATCAATCTCAAAAGATATGGGACTCATAGATAAAGTCAAGAACTCTCCAATCCCATTTTCATTAGTAGTACAATTAATATTATCAAGTAACATAGGACCATCATCTAGAGATTTATCATAAATATTTGCCAAGCAAAACTCTTTAGTACCATGCATTTCGACATCAGGCACAAACAAAGCATTATTATAAAATTTATCAAAGTAGCATGGATTATCATAGATAACAGTAGCATAATTATTCTCACAAGTTTTACTCATAGGTAATATTTCAAGAGAATCCACAGGCATATAACATTCATCCTCTTTCGGTAAGCATGGAGGACAATTAAATAGTGTAAGAGATAAAGAGTTACTCTCATTAGAAGGTTGGCATGGGTAGCTAATCCATTCTTCCTCCTTTTGTTCATCACTCTCCTCTTCTTTTTCATCCAATGAGCTTTCAGGTTCATCAATTTCTTCTGTCACTCGGTTCCCGCAAATTGTGAGTGCATTCTTGTGCATTAATGAGTCTCTCTTTATAATCAATGATATAAGGATTATCACTGTAGCTTTCTATGCAAAAATTAAGGATAGAAGAGACATAATCTTTAAGGTCCTTACAAATAGCACAAGTTTCATAATTTTTAGACATGAATGATTCTATCTCAGAGGCTCCCATAAATAAGACAAATTGTTCTACCTCTTCGAACCCAAAATGAATATAGCTATTCCAATTATAGTTCTTAATTAAAACTTCCTCACTAAAGCCACATTGAAATTTAAGATGCTTAGTATCCTGTTCAGAGCAACAGTTTATATCATGGCGTTTAAGCAAGATTTTAACAATTGTATTTAATTTTTCTATCACAGCACTCATAACTTTTCCCGTTCTTGATTCTCTATAATTATTATATAATTCAATAAGCTCCAAATAGGTTGTAGGTTCTCCCATAGCAACAGTTTTTAATTTTTCGATTTTTTAAATTTTTATGGATTTTCGGGTATATAGGGAACAGTCTTTGAGGGAAGTAAAACCCAAATTTATTGATTCGACACAAGGGGAGGCAAAGAATACTTATAAGCCTTAACAACTGAGTTGTCAATTCAGCTGCACCTGGAAAAGCACTAGTAATAGGGGTGATGTGAAAGTAGCAGTAATATGAGAGCAGTAGTAACAGTAACACAGCAGCAGTAGTAGTAATATGAGAGCAATGGCACCAGAAAATAGTTGATACTACTTCCAATGACATATAGAACGAGTATATAATGATGAGAGATGGACCGGGGTTCCCAGCTATCTACACTAGTGGTAACTCTCCAATAACAAGTGTTGGGTGAACAAATTACAGTTGGGCAATTGATAGGATTGAAATAGCATTAAGACAGAACATCAAGATTATTAATCATGTAGGCATGTTTTCCATATATAGTCATACGTGCTCGCAATGAGAAACTTGTACAACATCTTTTGTCCTACCAGCCGGTGGCAGCCGGGCCTCCAGGGAATCTACTGGAAATTAAGGCACTCCTTTTAATAGAGCACCGGAGCAAAGCATTAACACTCCGTGAAAACATGTGATCCTCATACCTACGCCTTCCCCTCTGGTTGTCCCAATTTCTGTCACTTTGGGGCCTCGGGTTCCGGACATAGACATGTGCAAACAACTTGTAGATACAATCTAAGCAATAAGTATAGAGCTTAAATCTAAGATCATGCCACTCGGGCCCTAGTGACAAGCATTAAACACAACAAGATTGCAGCAACAATAACTTCACAAACTTTATAAATAGACTAATCATAATGTAACAATCCATCGGATCCCAACAAACACAACACCAATTACATCTGATGAATCTCAATCATGTAAGGAAGCTCATGAGATCATTGTATTGAAGTACATGTGGGAGAGAATACCAACTAGCTACAACTAGAACCCGTAGTCTATGGGGGAACTACTCACGGAGCATGATGGAGGTGGTGGCGTTGATGGAGATGGCTTCCGGGGGCACTTCCCCGTCCCGGCATGGTGCCGGAACAGAGACTTCTGTCCCCCGAATTGGAGTTTCGCGATGGCAGCGGCGCCCCTGGAGTCTTTCTGGAGTTTCGTCAATCGGTATCGCGTTTTTAGGTCGAAAGGGCTTATATAGGCGAAGAGTCGGAGTCGGAGGGGCCACGGGGCCTCCTCATACTAGGGGGGCGCGCCCAGGCCTGGGGCCGCGCCGCCACCATGTGTGGGGCCCCCAGGGCACCCCTCTGGTCCCCCTTTGACTTTCTGGAAGGTTCCGGGAAAAATAAGATGTTGGGTCTTTGTTTCGTCGAATTCCGAGAATATTGCCCGAACAGCCTTTCTGGAACCAAAAACAACAGAAAACAGGAACTGGCACTGTGGCATCTTGTTAATAGGTTAGTTCCGGAAAACGCATTAAAACATTATAAAGTGTGAGCAAAACATGTAGGTATTGTCATAAAACAAGCATGGAACATCAGAAATTATGGATACGTTGGAGACGTATCAGCAACCTCTTCTTACCGGCAAGTTTAAAATCTTTATTAAGTTCTCTTACAGCCCAATAAGCTTTATGCTCTAATTCTAAAGGTAAATGACAAGCTTTTCCATAAACCATTTTATAAGGAGACATTCCCATAGGATTTTTATAAGCAGTTCTATAAGCCCACAATGCTTCCTTTAACTTACTAGCCCAATTCTTTCTAGATTTATTAACAGTCTTTCCCAAGATAGATTTAATTTCTCTATTCTATAATTCTACTTGCCCACTAGTTTGAGGATGATAAGCTGAAGCAATTTTATGATTAATACCATATTTAGCAAGAGTTTTTCTAAAACCGCCATGAATAAAGTGAGAACCTCCATCAGTCATAATATATCTAGGTACTCCAAATCTAGGAAAAATAACATCTAAAAGCATTTTTAAAGAGGTCTCACCATCAGCACTTTTTGTTGGTATGGCTTCCACCCATTTAGTAACATAATCAACAGCGACAAGTATATGAGTGTTACCTTCTGAAGAAGGGAAAGGACCCATGAAGTCAAATCCCCAACAATCAAATGGTTCAATAACAAGAGTATAGTTCATAGGAATTTCATTGCGTCTAGAGATATTACCAACTCTTTGACATTCATCACAAGATAAGATAAACTTCCTTGCATCTTTGAAAAGCGTTGGCCAATAAAAACCTGATTGTAGAACCTTTTGCGCGGTTCTATCTCCGGCGTGATGTCCTCCATAAACACTACCATGACACTTACTCAATATCTCTTGTTGTTCATATTCTGGGACACATCTTCGCATAATACCATCCACTCTTCTTTATATAAGTGTGGGTCATCCCAAAAATAATGTCTCAAGTCATAAAAGAATTTCCTCCTTTGCTGAGCTGAAAAGGTCGGAGGCAAGTACTTCGAAACAATAAAGTTAACATAATCAGCATACCAAGGACTATCTCGCGAGCTCACCTTTATTACAGCCAATTGTTCATTTGGAAAACTATCATTAACAGGAACAGGATCATAAGCAATATTTTCCAATCTAGATAAATTATCAACAACAGGATTATCAGCACCTTTCCTATCTACAATATGTAAATCAAATTCTTGCAAAAGAAGCACCCATCTAATAAGCCTTGGCTTAGCATCTTTCTTTTCCATAAGGTACCTAATCGTAGCATGATCAGTATGAACTGTGACTTTTGAATCAACAATATAGGATCTAAACTTGTCACATGCAAAAACTACGGCTAATAACTCTTTCTCAGTTGTAGCATAATTTCTTTGAGCAGCATCTAGAGTTTTACTAGCATAATGAATAACATTCAATTTTTTATCCACTCGCTGTCCAAGGACAGCACCTACAGCAAAATCACTAGCATCACACATAATTTCAAAAGGCAAATTCCAATCAGGAGGTTCAACTACAGGAGCAGTTGTTAAGGCTTTCTTTAGAGTTTCAAAGGCTTCCTTACAATCATTATCAAAAACGAAAGGTACATCTTTTTGAAGAATATTAGTAAGAGGCTTTGAAATTTTAGAGAAATCTTTAATAAATCTCCTTTAAAAACCAGCATGACCAAGAATACTACGAATACCTTTAACATCCCTAGGATAGGGCATCTTCTCAATTGCTTCAACTTTAGCTCTATCAACTTCAATACCTCTCTCGGAAATTTTATGTCCCAATACAATTCCTTCATTAACCATAACGTGGCATTTCTCCCAATTAAGAACAAGGTTAGTTTCTTCACATCTCTGCAAAACTTTATCAAGGTTTCGCAAGCAATTATCAAAAGAATTCCCATAGACAGAAAAATCATCCATGAATACCTCAATAATCTTTTCACAAAAGCCATGAAAAATAGCGGACATGCATCTTTGGAAAGTAGCAGGAGCATTACATAAACCAAAAGGCATACGCCTATAAGCATAAGTTCCATAGGGACAAGTGAAAGTGGTTTTCTCTTGATCTCTAGCTCTAACAGCAATTTGTGAAATCCTGTAATAACCATCAAGAAAGCGAAATGAGTATTTTTAGACAACCTTTCTAACATTTGATCAATAAAAGGTAAAGGGTAACGATCTTTCTTAGTAACTTTATTAACTTTTCGAAAATCAATGCACATTCTATACCCTACAACTACTCTTTGAGGAATGAGCTCATCATTATCATTAGGAACAACAGTCATTCCTCCTTTCTTAGGAACACAATGCACAGGACTAACCCATCTACTATCAGCAATAGGATATATAATACTTGCTTCAAGAAGTTTTAATACCTCATTTCTTACCACATCCTTCATCTTGGGAATTATACGACGCTGATGTTCAACAACAGGTTTTGCATCATCTTCTATATTGATGGCATGTTGGCAAATAGCGGGAGAAATCCCCTTCAAGTCATCAAGAGTGTAGCCAATGGCTCCTCGGTGTTTCTTCAGTATTTCCAATAACCTTTCTTCCTCAATATCTGAAAGCTTAGCACTAATAATAACATGATATGTTTTCTTATCATTAATATAAGCATACTTAAGATTATCAGGTAATGGTTTCAAATCAAATACAGGATCTTCCTTTGGTGGTGGTGTTACACCTAGATCTTCAACAGGTAAGTCATGTTTAAGAATAGGTTGACGAAGGAAAATTTCATCAAGCTCATCCCTTTCTTCCCTAAAGACTTCACTCTCACTATCCTCCAAATGTTGCTGCAAAAGATTATTAGGAGCAAGAGCAATAGATGCGCACTGTTCAACTCTAAAATCATCATTAGGCAAATCAGCTTTATAAGGAGTTTTGGCAAATTTAGAAAAGTTAAACTCATAAGATTCACCAGCAAATTTAGTAAAATTTTTCTCTTTCTTGCAATCTATAATAGCTCCACAAGTATTCAGAAAAGGTCTACCAAAAATAATAGGACAAGACTTACTAGCAGCAGAACCAAGTACCAAAAAGTCAGCAGGATATTTAATCTTACCCCATAGAACTTCCACATCTCGAACAATACCAATAGGAGAGATAGTTTCTCTATTAGCTAACCGAATAACCACATCAATATCTTCAATTTCACAAGAACCAATTTCATGCATGATTTCCGTGTAGAGCTCATAAGGAATGGCACTAATACTTGCACCAATATCGCATAAACCATAATAGCAATGATCACCAATTCGAACAGAGAGCACAGGAACACTGGTTTTCCTAGACTTATTAGGATGCGAAACAATATTAGAAGCATCTTCACAGAAAATAATATGACCATCTTCCACATTTTCAGTCACAAGATCTTTAACTATTGCAACAAGCAGGTTCAACCTTTATTTGTTCTTCAGGTTCTATGGGTTTCTTTGCACTTTTATTAACTACACTAGTTATAACAGAATACTCTTTCATTTTAGCAGGGAAAGGAGTTTTTTCAATATAAGCTTCAGGAAGAACATGATCAACAGTCTTAATTTCAATACATTTACCTTTAGGTGAATCAGTTTTATCTTTATAAGGTTCATGATACTTATCAAAATTCTTCCTAGGCAATTCAAAATGAGAGGCAAAGGCTTTATAAATATTTGCAACAACTTGAGAGTCAAGACCATATGTAGCACTCATATTACGATATTCATCAGTATCCATAAAAGTATCAATGCATTCATAATCATAATTTATACCTGACACTCTACCTTTGTCATTCTCCCATCCTTGAGTATTTTCTTGGATTCGATCAAGAAGATCCCATTTAAACTCTTCTTTATTGCGTGTGAATGATCCAGAACAAGCAGTATCCAGCAAGGTTTTATCTTGAAAAGAAAGTCTTGCATAGAAATTATCAATGATAATATTACCAGGAAGCTCATGAATGGGGCATTTGAGCATTAAAGACTTCAATCTCCCCCACGCTTGGGCAATACTCTCTCCATCATGAGGCCAGAAATTATATATACGGTTTCGGTCTTTGTGAATTTCACTTGGAGGATAGAATTTAGAATAAAATAGAGGCGCAATATCCTTCCAATCAAGAGAACTGATACGTCTCAAACGTATCTATAATTTCTTATGTTCCATGCTACTTTTACGACAATACTTGAATGTTTTATACATACTTTACAACATTATTATACATTTTCTGGCACTAACCTATTAACAAGATGCCGAAGCGCCGATTCTTGTTTTTCGCTGTTTTTGGTTTCGGAAATCCTAGTAAGGAAATATTCTCGGAATTGGACGAAATCAACGCCCAGGGTCCTATTTTTTACACGAAGCTTCCAGATGACCGAGGGGGAAAGGAAGTGGGGCCACGAGGCGCCGACACACTAGGGCGGCGCGGCCCAGGCCCTGGCCGCGCGGCCCTAGCGTGTGGGGCCCTCGTGTGGCCCCCCGCGTTGCCCTTCCGCCTACTTAAAGCCTTCGTCGCGAATACCCCTGTACCGAGAGCCACGATACGGAAAACCTTCCAGAGACGCCGCCGCCGCCAATCCCATCTCGGGGGATTCAGGGAGATCGCTCTCCGGCACCCTGCCGAGAGGGGAATCATCACCGGAGGGGCTCTACATCATCATGCCCGCCTCCGGATTGATTCGTGAGTAGTTCATCCTTGGACTATGGGTCCATAGCAGTAGCTAGATGGTTGTCTTCTCCGCTTGTGCTATCATTTTTATAGATCTTGTGAGCTGCCTAACATGATCAAGATCATCTATTTGTAATGCTACATGTTGTGTTTGGTGGGATCCGATGAATCTAGAATATTATGTCAAGTTGATTATCAATCTATCATATATGTGTTGTTTATGTTCTTGCATGCTCTCCGTTGCTAGTAGAGGCTCTGGCCAAGTTGATACTTGTAACTCCAAGAGGGGGTATTTATGCTCGATAGTGGGTTCATGCCTCCATTGAATCTGGGACAGTGACAGAAAGTTCTAAGGTTATGGATGTGCTGTTGCTACTAGGGATAAAACATTGATGCTTTGTCTAAGGAAATTTGTGTTGATTACATTAAGCACCATACTTAATGCAATTATCTGTTGTTTACAACTTAATACTGGAGGGGGTTCGGATGATAACCTGAAGGTGGATTATTTAGGCATAGATGCATGCTGGATAGAGGTCTATGTACTTTGTCGTAATGCCCTGATTAAATCACATAGTAATCATCATTGATATGTATTGAATCTTGATTTGTCAATTGCCCACCTGTAATTTGTTCACCCAGCATGTTAGTTATCTTATTGGAGAGACACCACTAGTGAACTGTGGACTCCGGTCCATTCTTTTACATCTGAATACATTCTACTGCAATCATTGTTCTTTACTGTTCTTTGCAAACAAACACCATCTTCCACTCGATACGCTTAATTCTTTGTTTTCAGCAAGCCGGTGAGATTGACAACCTCACTGTTACGTTGGGGCAAAGTATCTTGATTGTGTTGTGCAGGTTCCACGTTGGCGCCGGTTTCACTGGTGTTGCGCCGCACTACACTCCTCCACCAACAACCTTCACGTGCTTCTTGGCTCCTACTGGTTCGATAACCTTGGTTTCTTTCTGAGGGAAAACTTGCTGCTGTGCGCATCACACCTTCCTCTTGGGATTCCCAACGGACGTGTACATCTACGCGTATCAAGCTCTTTTTCTGGCGCCGTTGCCGGGGAGATCAAGACACGCTGCAAGGGGAGTCTCCACATCCAATCTCTTTACTTTGTTTTTGTCTTGCTTTACTTTATTTTTATTTACTGTCTTGTTTGCTTCATATTAAAAACACACAAACAATTAGTTGCTTTACTTTCTGTATTGTTTACTAGCTATATATCAAAAGCACAAAAAAATTAGTTACTTGCCTTTACTTTATTTGCTTAGTTTACTTTTATTACTATTATAATGAGTAATCCTGAAGTTGAAGTTCGTTCTTTTAAGCAACAAGGTGGAGAAAGTTTTAAAGATGCTTGGTACAGAATTAGTAATGCTCATCATAGGTGCATTAAGAAACACTCCACTATTATCCTTCTTAGGAATTTTTATGTTGGCTTATCTAGTTGGAATAGGTATATTCTTGATACTCTTTCGGGAGGTAATTTCCTAGGTACTCCCGCTTTAGAAGCTAGTTGCATCATTGAGAGTCTAGTTGGAATACCACCTGTTAATGAAGTTAAAATTGAAATCTCTCTTGAGGATGTTATGAAAAAATTGGAAACCATAGAGAAAAAATTTCCAAGTGTTGAAACCAAATTGGAAATGTTACTTGATAAAACTGATGAACTTGATAAATCCTTAGGAGGAATTGATGAAAGAATTAGTGTCCTAGGAACTTGTGTTGTCCATGATAATCAAATCAATAGGATTGGTGAACTTGAAAAGCTATTTGAACCTTGGGTTCAACTTTTCTTCTCTTAAGTTTAAGGAGAAAGCTTATGTGGGTAAAGAGCAAAAATTCATGTATGCCTCTAAGGTGCCTAAACCAAAGAATTATTATAGGCCTAAAATTGATAAAACCCCTAGCACCACCATAGAAAATTTAGATAATGGAGCATCTAAGGTACCCTCTGGAACAAGTTGTGTTTGTAAGAAAAGTAATGATGTTGATGCTTTTTCTCTTGATGTTACTTGATTTGCACTTTCTGCGCCTAGCTGAAAGGCGTTAAAGAAAAGCACTTCTTGGGAGATAACCCAAGTTTCATTTTATTTACTGTATTGTTGAGTCTTGGAAGTTGTTTACTACTGTAGCAACCTCTCCTTATCATGTTTTTGTGCCAAGTAAATTTTCTATGCTAAAGTTGATGCTAGATTTGGATCGCTGCGCAGAAACATCATTGCTGTCTGTGACGAATTCGTACAGAGTTCCCTGTAGAAAAATCAAAAGAATCTGAAAATTTACGAGCGTGTTCCTCATATATGTACGCAACTTTCATTAGTTTTGAGTTTTTCCATTTGAGCAAGTTAAGTGCCCCTGCCAAATTCGTCTTTACGGACTGTTCTGTTTTTGACAGATTCTGCCTTTTATTTCGCATTGCCGCTTTTGCTATGTTGAATGATTTTCTTTGTTCCATTAACTTTCAGAAGCTTTGTGCAATGTCCAGAAGTGTTAAGAATGATTGTGTCACCTCTGAATATGTGAATTTTTGATTATGCACTAACCCTCTAATGAGTTTGCTTGAAGTTTGGTGTGGAGGAAGTTTTTAAGGGTCAAGAGAAGAGGATGATATACTATGATCAAGAAGAGTGAAAGGTCTAAGCTTGGGGATGCCCGGTGGTTCATCCCTGCATATTTTAAGAAGACTCAAGCATCTAAGCTTGGGGATGCCCAAGGCATCCCCTTCTTCATCGACAACATTATCAGGTCACTTCTAGTGAAACTATATTTTTATTCCATCACATCTTATGTTCTTTACTTGGAGCGTCGGTTTGCTTTTATTTTTGTTTTGGTTTGAATATAGTTGGATCCCGTCATTCTTATATTGGAGATATTAGGCTCCGCTTTTTCATATGGAACACTTGTGTTCTTAATTGTGCTTTAATGTTCATGGCGAAGGCTGAAATTGCTTCGTTAAATTGCTATTTGGTTGGAATCAGAAAATGTTGCATATGGTTTGGAATAACTTGGCAATTGTTTGAGCTTTCATAGATCATGTTTAAGCTCTTGCATCATGTAGTTTAATCTATTAATGAAGAACTACCGTAGAGCTTGTTTAATTTGGTTTGCATGATTGGTCTCTCTAAGTCTAGATATTTTCGGGTAAGTGTTTGAACAACAAAGAAGACAGTGTAGAGCCTTATAATGTTTGCAATATGTTCTTGTGTAAGTTTTGCTGTACCTGTTCATACTTGTGTTTGCTTCAAACAACCTTGCTAGGCCAAACCTTGTACTGAGAGGAAATGCTTCTCGTGCATCCAAACACCTTGAGCCAAAACCCATGCCATTTGTGTTCACCATATCTACCTACTATGTGGTATTTTTCTGCCATTCCAAAGTAAATTACTTGAGTGCTACCTTTAAAATTTCATTCCTTTATCTTTGCAATATATAGCTCATGGGACAAATATCTTAAAAACTATTGTGGTAATGAATATGTAGTTATATGTCTTAGTTCTTATAAGTTGCTTGTTGAGCGGTAACCATGTTTCTGGGGACGCCATCAACTTTTTACCTTTGTTGGATATCATGTGAGATGCTATGCATGTTGTAAGTGCGATTTCATGATCAAATGGTTTGAGTATGCATATGTTAGAGAAGAACATTGGGCAGCTAACTAAAGCCATGTATCATGTTGGAAGTTTCAGTTTGGACATACAACCTCAATCTCTTATGAGAATACTATTTGTTGTTGAATGCTTAAGCATTAAAAGAGGAGTCCATTATCTGTTGTCTATGTTGTCCCGGTATAGATGTCTAAGTTGAGAATAATCAAAAGCGAGAAATCCAATGCGTGCTTTCTCCTTAGACCTTTGTACAGGTGATACGTCTCAAACGTATCTATAATTTCTTATGTTCCATGCTACTTTTATGACAATACTTGAATGTTTTATACATACTTTACATCATTATTATACATTTTCCGGCACTAACCTATT